>NC_079899.1:25946744-25955350 GCF_024868665.1 Triplophysa rosa | reverse complement strand
GAGAGAGAGAGAGAGAGAGAGAGAGAGAGAGACAGAGAGAGAGAGAGAGAAGCATCAGAATGAGATGTGTAATTTGCACCATCTCAGCTTGTTATAGAGGCAGGCAGACAGATGCTGGTGTTATTTGTGTGACACATCAGTGTTGAGCGTGAGACAGGACACGGCCGACGCCAGAGACGGATTTCTCTCTTCCGTGTGAGGTCTTTATACGGCTGAATGAAGAGACGTGACCTGATCACAACCAGAACACAAACACACCATCAATCCCTCACATAACACCAGCCACAAGACCTCTGAGCATCAATCTCTCTCATCATTCCCAAAATAAAGTTTCCAATTGGAAGCAAACACAGCTTTACGGATGCTCAAATCACCTCTATCCTCCAAAACAAACGTGGACGTGAAGAACCGCAAACAACAAACGACTCGAGAACTCCACACAGACAAAACCGCATCATGACTACACAAAGATTCTTTTCTGAATGTAACAGCGACTGCTTTATTTTTGAAAAGGCTGATGTGATATTGACTTGAGACTCGGAATAACCCTCACATCAATATTCATTGATTTTTCACCTCTTTTTCCTTCAGTTCTCGTGTTCGTCTCTCAGCCTTAAGGGACACATAGAGTGACGGCATTTTAACATCTTTGGAATAAATAATGTGACACGGATCCTTCACATTGACCCAAATGACCCGGAGCGCAGAGACGTCGCTTTGGGTTTTTGTGAATAATGCCGCCTGTAAAGAGCTCTGTTGACAAGAGTGACTTACTTACTGCTTTTCAAATTCAAGAGGACGATGCCGCAAAGACTGTTGGAACGCGGGCATCAGTCTGAATACATCAATACAAATGAGTCTCGGAGGAATCACGGTGAGATGTGTCACCAACACGAGAGGAGAGCCATAAACTCCCATCAGAACCGCCGGACCATACCAGAGACATCAAATCTGACACAAACGTGCCGTTATAGCCATCACTGCATGAAAAGAGCTGTATCCGGACAAACGCGGGCATGGGAAATCCCAGCTAAACTTCAAGTTTGCCAGATGTTTAAGAGTGCTTGGAAAGGCAGCATACAAAAGTAAATTTCATGAAACAACCAGATACCTCATGTGTGTGGATGTATACAGGAATCGGTGGACGTTCCTAGGAATTGCTGTAAGGTGTGATGGCTGTTTCCTGTAGCTCAGTGGTAAGAGCATGACGCTAACAAGGTCATGGGTTCGATCCCAGGGGATTGCACGTACTCAGAGACAAAAATGTATAGGATAAAGCATTGTAAGTCGCTTTGGATAAAATGCATAAATGTGGGTGTGAAGGCCTTTTGTATTGTAATGAATAGCAGTAAGAGGTGCCGTCTTTGCAGAGAGCTTTGTCTCGTCGGCTTGAGGGTTTAATGGAGAGGCAAGATGCACACACTGCTCTTCTTGAAGAGACTATCCAGCGTCTTGAAGCTTTTGAGCACAAATTCGACGAGCAAAGACCCAAAGAGCCAAGCCACGCGCATAAAAGAGTTAAGAGGGCGTGTGACGTGGGCATTGCTGTGAGTTGAGTTTTATATTAGCCGACCATATACGTGTAAGCAGTAGCGTTGTTAATCACCACGCATACCATGCAAATGCATAGGGCCCCGCAAGCTTGGGGGCCCCCTAGTGGCTACAAGCAGTAAAATCATTTGACGCTTGATTTAGACACTCAAGATATACGCAATGAAGCGCACGTATCAAAGCGGTGCTCAAAAACGAAAGAAAGCAAAAGAAAATAAATCTAATACCAATTTTTCGAATATAGCAAAACAATGCTATGAAAAGAAGCATGAAAAGAAGAAACTTGCACCTTTTAATTTCTTATTCTGTAGCTAAAAGCATTCTGTATTATTCTGAATAAAACAAAGAACACTTTTTCATCCCAAATCCAAGAAGGTTTATTCTTATAACAAACTGTAGAGAATTTTGTGCTGTTGTGTGGTTCAACGTAAAATAAATCCAGTTTATATTTTTATATGTGTATGTATATATTTCAAATTAATTCCATGTACTCAATACTGCTGTGCAATTCAAACAAAAATGTTAGGCAATGTGTGGGGAGCCTCGGGTCTTGACTTTGCTTAGGGCCTCCAAAATGATAAACAGGCCCCTGGGTGTAAATAATACCTCGCCAAGTTAGCGCGTGGCTACACAACTACTTTTTGTCCCTTGTGTTGTTGCTGGTGTCCACATTATTGAACAGTTTGTAAGGTCCGTAGTATACGATGTTGTTTGAAAACTCTTTGTTTCCTAGGCATGTATGTGTGTATGTATTCAAGCTTTTTTAATTCAACGTTACAGGAAGCTGTAAGGCGCCTCCACAATTCGGAAAACAACACACATAAGTTGGATCCACAAACTGGGTAAGACTGCTGTTTTTCTTAAGTGCTATTTTTGGGGTTTTGTGTAATTACTTTAAATGTAATTAATGACACACGACTCTCTTTCAACACAGAATAAATTCACCTCATAATCAGGCAGTGATTACTTATGTGCTGCAGGAATTAAAGACGACTTTTGTAGATGCAGACCCTGAGTATATAAAAGGTAATCATAAAAATGGTATTGTAATTATTTTTATGCCCTTATTTGAATTTGAATTGTTTCTGTCACTAATCTGAATGATTTTTTTTATTTAGCATGTTGCAGGATTAACTATGAGACATTGCGGAGGAAATACTCTTTGTCTCGGCCAGGAAAGTCCCAGCTAAGAGACTCCATTAAGGCAGGGGCTAAAACCCACAAATGAAAAGACGAGTAAGTGTAGAAATTCATCTATGTATTAAACCACAAATAAACCAGGATTTTACTACAGCAACAATAGTTTAACCATAGAATCATTGGTAAAAGTGTGGTCATACACATGCTAATCAATCTGCCATAAATCCATACTACAGTACTATAGTAAAACCATGGACCATCTTTTCATGAAAGAGATCGTGTACTCTACTTATATTTAGTTTAATATTGCGCTACAGGTCTAGAAGTAAAGATGTTCCCTAAAGACCCTCTTCAGAAAGATGATGTGTAGTCCACGTGTACCAAAAGCAAACACTAAACATCTGCATACCTCATATACTGTTTACATCAAACACATAACAGCAGAACAAAGTTGAAGATCATCTTATAGATACAGTTCATGTTTTACAGCCAAAACCGATGTTAAACCTTTCTCCAAAATATTATATATAGTCAAATATTGACTAACAATGAAAATTGTGTCTTCATTTACTTATCTAGAGCCGTATGATTTCTAACCTCTCCTGAAACACAAGAAGACATGTTACTGTACTTCACTTTATTCTTATTGCATATTTTGACACATCTTCTGTGTTTTCACAGCCAGAAAGACGACAGTTTTTACTTGTTCTTGATCATCAGGGCATTTAACAGACAGACATAATGCAGGAGAGGCTGAACACCTCTACACTTTTAACCATTTTGGGTAAAACAAAGTTTCATAGTCTGTAGAAACTCTTTCCACTATAAAGGTTCTTATTGAACCAAACAGCTTGAGAATTGAACTTTTAAGTTTTATTTATTTACCTTTTATTTGTGAGCGTAGAGCCAAAACCCAACGGAGAGTCTTAAAGTTTCTTAAAGGAATCTGTCAGGATCGTGAGCGCTGCGCTGGAGCTGCTGATGAATAAAGAAATGATGAACGAAAAAAACATTTCTAACTTAATGCATTCTTGTCTTGTTTTCAAGTATAAAATCATCAACACAAAATCTTTAAGACACAAAATGACTTTAGATATCAAGTCTTGTTTTAAGTAGTTATGTAAATATTATATTCAATATTGTATCTTGATGTAAGAATGTTTCGATTTTTTTACTGGAGAACGAGAGAACAATACAAAATAAGACATTTCATTTTTGTTTGCAGTGTGTTATTGTTTGTGTTTCTAAATTGTTATATTAACTGTTTTTTAACTATTGTTATTAAAGAGATAGTTCACCCAAAAATCACAATTGTCATCTTTCTCTCACCCTCTTGTCATGTCAAACCTGTATGACTATCTTCAGCAGAACACAAAAGAAGATATTTTGAAGAATGTTGTTGACCGAACAGCGATGGCAGCCATTCACTTGCATTGTTTTTGTGTCCATACAAGAGAAGTCAATGGCTGCCACTACTGTTCGGTTTTCAACATTCTTCAAAATATCTTCTGCGGAAGGAATACAGGTCATACAGGTTTGAAATGACAAGAGTAAATGATGACAGAATTTTGGGGTGAACTATCACTTTAAGTTTCATCAGTGTACATTGCATTGAGAAAAACGTGCAATAATACCATTTATCTTAATACCATATATTGTCTTTAATTTTTCCCTTTTTCAATTATGATGTATGTAAAGGTGCTTTGCATGAAAAGCGCTATATAAATAAAATTGAATTGAATAATCGAAACATGAGAATAGAACACTTACATTCTTCTGTACATGAAGACGATGGAGATATAACTTTTATTACCTAATTATATCTGTAGTCTTTTATCTTATCACACGTGTAATTATACAAATAGATCTTTGACTAAACTGCTTTTAAAAATCCCAACAGTATGTGAAGAGTTTGGTTCCAAAATGAGATAACTCATAAAATTGTTCAATAATCAAGTTTTTATTTTGTTATCATGTTTTTATTGTGTTAGTTAGCTGTATTTTGGGGGTTATTATGGCTTAAATCAAAACAAACCAACTACAGGTTGATTGATATTAATGAAAATATATATTTTTAAACAGTGATCTCATTTTGGAACCAAACTCTTCACATACAGAGTATTCTTTTAATGCACCGTTTTTGTGGAATGAACTGCAGCGCATCTTAATGCTGGAACAACTCTCTTAGCTGACTATTTAAAAATATACATTTTATGGACGACGTTAAGGAACCATGTGAATGTTTTTAATGAACTTCTTTGATTTCTTGTATGGACTGAATGTTTGAGGTGTCTGAAGTTGTTTTATGTGTAACTTTTTGTGCTGCCATTTTGGCCAGGACTCCCTGAAAGAAGAGATTTACATCTCAATGGGACTATCCTGGTGAAATAACAAAAAAAAAGAACAGTGTTGAGTTTAAACTGTAGGAACACGATATTGAAACTGTCTAACAGAGGAATAAAATCATGTCAAACATTTGAGTTTGAGGTCACATCATCAGATTTCCACCCAAAGAACACAAGTGTTTGTTAAAAGTCACTTTTAGGATTCATTTCAGACTCATCAGAACACATTAACACATCTTCCAAACAAAGATCCATGAAAAGCCAGTGTGTGGTGAATGAACCCAGCCAGCGGATATGAGACCAGAAGGCATCTCTGATGGATGAGGTGCTTGTGTTTGATCTGAAGGAGAGAAGCCCACCGGCTCATGGCAAGAGATGGAGGTGGACAGGTGCAGGACTCTCTTTAATTTCATTTAGACAGCTGGAGGAGAAAATCAACCGTTCCACATCAGTAAACATTGGACGGGAAGACGGCACAAAGCCAACGGCCAGTTGTTTTCATGCGGCGTGACAGCTTGAGGGCACGAGCCAAGATCATATCATCATCGTAACACACGTATAATATAATCAGAAAAACACCTTCACCTCTAATGTTCTCATGTCAACATGTACCAGTTAAAAGTTCCTGAATGCTGCATTTATACAAACTCAATGACACGATGCGATCGCGAGTGGTTGCCAGGCAGTGCCGATCCTAGACATCTGGGGGCCCTTGTCATAGTTAAATTTAGATAAACATAACTGTAAACTGTAAGAAATAATAAATCAATTAACACAGCTGTCAAAAAAACTAGTTTCTAACCAAATGAGTGATTAACAAAAATAAAACCTGATAAATATAGTTTACTCAAGAAAGCTAAGCAAACGTGTATATTAAAGTGTAGCCTATGTAACTTTGGAGACGCTCCCTGAATTCAGACTATCGAGTGTCCAACGTCAGACCATCTTTATGCCAGTGGATAACTACTGAATTTGTAAATCTGTACTTGCGTAATTTGGCAAAACTAAAAAAGACTTTGAAAATAGTACAAAAACACACGCCGCCTTGTTCTTTTGATTCGCGTTGTTTGCTCCGTTTTAAAGCCATGCCCATGGCCATACGTAAAGACGCATCATCACATCACGCGCATGCCATCACCTGCCGCGCACTACATGATGTCCGAGACTGAGGAAAGTAATTAAATGAATTAAGCATTAAAAATGATTCCTGTAAAGTTGAATCCACAAAAATAGCGTCTTGTTTACATTACTATAGTGTTTTTGCTTCGATACTCAAGGGGGCCCCCTGGTGGTGCAGAGGCCCTACGCAACCCGCGTAGTCTGCGTTTAGGAAGGATCGGCTCTGTTGCCAGGGCATGGGTTCATGGTTGCTAGGGTGTTCTGGGACGAGTTTTATTTCAACTGAGATAAAACATCATTTGCTTGTTATGTTGTGGAACAGTGTCGCAGGAATAACTTCTGTTATTATAAAATAAATGATGCTCCCTGATGTGATAAACAAATAAGCAATGCGAGACAAACGCCGCTGTCATTATGAATGTATTTTTGCATACGTATTATTATTCCAGTGAGTGAATAAGGCCTATTATTCATTTCAACAACAACAGCTTCTGATTATTATTTTGTACAATACAATTCTTCATCATGTGTCTATACAAACAATCTGTACGGTTTCTAAAATAAACTTTTGTAGTGTAATACACAGAGTCGGACAGCGTGTCGTCTGTTGTGCCGTCTTCACGTTTGGCAATGCAGAAAAAATGACGGCAAACAGTTTTCTCTCTGAAACTCCGACGATTTGTGCTTTGGCTGTGTGCAAAAAAAAGTGTGAAACTCGAGCCACAAATTTCACATCAGTTTCTTCAGAGGCGTGAGGCTGCCAATTAAAAGTTTTACAGATGCTGTTGGCGAAAGCTGAGAGTTTGTTCTGTTCCTCCTGGCACTGAAACATCTTCAAATATACAAACAATATAACGATGGAACAAAATAACATTCGATTATTACCGACCCTTCCCCAAACTGTTGACGTCAGAGGAATCAAAACACTGACACCAGAGAGAACACGTGTGATATTTTCCTCGTCTTTAAATCAATCTTCCAGCCCAATAAACCCCACTTCATTTACAGATTGATTTAGGCAAAACGTAGAATTTTATTCAAAAAAATGTCAAATTAAAATGAAGCGAACTGTACCGAGTATTGCACCATCCAATTTATTCCTACAGGACGCTAACCAAGAGGGGGCGGAGCTTCGCCAAGGGTCGACTGAGGTTTTTGCGCTTGTGCAAGTCGTGTTATTAAACAGAAGTGAGACAGAGATGTGAAACCGTTTCCATACCGAGATGATGAAATCAAACGGGGCCAGACAGACAGAGTCCTTTCACAGAAAAATAAAACGAGGCAAAAGATGACGAAAGGCTTTTTCTTGATGGCCACAGAGCATTAAGGCTTGAGCTCCGTCAGGTGAAGGAACGCCTGTTTGTCGTTTCTACATTCATGTGAAACGAGGGAGAGTTTCAGGATCAGCCGCTCTGAATGTATTTCTTGATGACCACACTGCCGTGTCTGAAGAGAGGACAGGGCAGATTCTGCTGCAGCGTCCACGCGTTCACACCGGGATCAAACGACTCCATGCTTCCCAGAGCCGGACCCTCGCTGCTCACCATCCCACCGCTCGCATAAATCTTCCCGTCCAGAACCACGGCGCTGCAAGACATGACAGAGACATCCATGAAGAGCTTCTGTTCAAACAATTATTCATCACATCAGCACACCTGAATCACAAACACACATCAACACATCGATCAAAGACATGACGCTGTCATGAGCTGTCAACTTTCATTCAAGTGTGCACACAGCATCAAATACACAGACCAGGGGCGTCGCTGGACCCCTTTTACTGGGGCATGTGCCCATTATACATGTCAAGTTTACCTTTGAACAGTTTACTTTATTTATCGGTGTAATCATTTACATTGATAACAGCGGCGAAAACGGATCTACATGCAGCGTAGTAACCTAATTCACTCTTGCAAAAGCGACGCAGTCGCGCACTTTAACCGGTCCGAATTCTCTCGCAGAACTCTGTGTCCGTGCGCGTTTCCTTCCAACAACTGCAGTGCACACGCAGGCGCGCAAGGGTGACGACACGCAACTGATGTAGGCTATGAAAACATGACGAAACTAATGTAAGTTTCTAAATAATATCGATCATGATATTTTGACACGATCCTGTACTTTGAGAAATGACATTCATATTTAATTTACTAGCTCTAGTTTAGGACATTACACAAAAAGTTTGCCGTAACTATGGCTGAGATAACTATGTGCTATTGAGGTGCTGTTTTGAAGCTTAAAGTGGGCGGAGCCGGCCGTCGCCATTTTAGCAGCGTGTCACTCCCGGATAATGGAAAATGGGCAAGAGCTGAAGCCCCTGTTTGCTGAAACCACCTGTCACTCAAGTGGCCGCGCACCTAATTATGCAGAATTTTAAGGCTTAAAATAAGTTAAATGGGTGAGTTATATAATAATTCACCCTCTTCACAGTTGTATGACGGGTAAAATGAGCTA
>NC_079899.1:25936744-25941744 GCF_024868665.1 Triplophysa rosa | reverse complement strand
GGCAGACAGACAGACAGACACGCACACAGACACATGTATGCAGACAGACACACGCACACAGACGCATGCAGGCAGACACACACATGCAGGCACATGCACGCAGACACACATGCAGACACATGCACGCAGACACGCACACAGACACATGTATGCAGACAGACACACGCACACAGATGCATGCAGGCAGACAGACACACGCACGCACACAAACGTACGCAGACACACTCAGGCACAGGACTGTTGCATGTTTTAGTACCGATCATGGGTGACTCAATGAAGGTCCAGGTGTTGTTTTGTGGCAGATATGACTGCAGGACTCCAGCAGACCGACTGGTTTCATTCACTCCTCCAAACACATAAATCTTTCCTCCACACACTGTAGCTGCGGCTGAATGAACCGCTCTGGGCAGAGGAGAAACCGTCTCCCACAGGTTAGTGATGGTGTCATACCTGAAGAGACACAAGGCAACACAACCATCAGACCATCGTTTTCTTAACATATCTTATAGACAACAATAAAAAGAGTGAAACATGATTCCGCCAGCAGCAGCAACACAGAAAGTACAACAGAGTAAATGTGTTTACATTTCACTGTAGATATCTTCAATTCTATTTAACTCTGGATGAAACTTTATTCCAGATTTCAGATGTCGTGTTGTGTGGAGATTCACACACACATATGCACGCACACACACACGCATGTTGGATTTCCATGTTTTCTGGGGACATTCCATAGACGCAATGGTTTTTATACTGTACAAACTGTGTATCATATTCCCTACCCCTAACAATCACACACAACTGTCTGCTCTTTTACATTTTCACTAAAGTTCATTCTGTATGATTTATAAGCTTGTTTCCTCATGAGGACCAAAACATGTCCCCATGTTGGGTATGGGGACATTTTGTCCCCATACCGTAGGGTTTACCCTTCACACACACACACACACACACACACACAGTATATGGACGCACACACACACACACACGCACGCACACACGCACGCACGCACGCACGCACACACACACACACACACACACACACACACACACATACACACACAGAAAGAAGTTGTTTTTTAATGACTCTTCCTGTGGGCTTGCAGAAGTAATGTAAGTTTAATGAAACCGAGACATCTCATCTTGTTTCAACATCTTCTGTCTGATGAAAGTGAAGCACCAGCAGATATAAACATGTCTGTATGATACATGAGATGTGATCATGACTTGTGTTTTTAGGAACATGATGAGGAATATGTGGCTTTCATTTCAACTCTAATGAGGTGTTTGAGGTTTTGTTGTCTATTGTAAAATATCCAGAAGGCCGGAGGCAAAAATTTCCCTACACCAGAAAACATACAAACAGAACATCTTCAGAAATCCCTCTCGCTCTCTCGCTTATTTTGAATAAGTGTGTTAACCTTCAGAAACACACAAATTAAATAATTACAAATTCACTTTATTTCAAGTTACTGTATCTGTACATTTAAACATGTCTTTCATCTGTAGACGTGACACAAGAGAGCTTTATAATATACACTGAACACATGATATCAGATGGACATCTGTAAAATGATCTGTCGGTCAATAACTGTCTGTGGGATTCAATCAGACCGTTATATTCAGAGCTCTATGACGTATGCATATGTATATGAACATGTTATTTCTAGAGCACAAACAGCTGATGTTTCTCTGCTGTGTCTCTCAGTGTTTTAAACGTGGCTGTGAATATTTTCCTGAATCAGATGCGCACTTTTGTGACCCCAACTGAACTTCTGGTACACCTTCACAAACAATAGAGCCCTGGAGATTATTTCTGATAACAATCAAAAGAAACCGAGAAGAACAGTTCCTTGGCTAAACTCGTCTCTCCAATATTTTGAATTCAGACTGCGATACCAAGCTCAACCGCTAGATGTCAGTGTGCCACACGCTTTCTTTAAATGCCACCGAACTACAGTACACATTCAACGAATCTTTTATTTAATTAAATGAACATACAACAAAATTCAACAAAGCGTTTATTTAATACAATTATTATACAATAAAATAATAATACAACTGAATATCAATATAAATTAAATTAAATATAAATACTCATATTATTAGACACTAGCCAAACACAAACCGGAAGTTAACTGGGGGTCAGTGAAACGGTCTATAATCCCTCGGACAGATTCTCTCCTCAAGGTTCCGTGTGTTCTCTCAGTCTCTGTAGAGATTGAAAAACTGATCAATGTCTCTTCTTAAAATACAGCAGTACTAGTGCTGTCTGATGAGTTCCCTTCATGTCAAGGGTCCACACAACACCCACAATCATCTTACTGAATCTGACTAATACACAGAGAAAGATATTTGGAAGAATGCGCCATTCGCATGAAAAAGGAAAAAATACAATGTTAGTCAAGAGTGCCCCAGAACTGTGTCCTACATTCTTCAGAATATCTTCTTTTGTGTTCAACAGAACGAAATGATAAAGTTTTTTTCTACTATGGGAGGCAAAATCTGTCTGGTTATAAGCATTCTTGGAAAATATCTTTCTCTGTGTTCATCAGAACAAAGACATTAGTCGCCAAAGAAAGTAGTCGCATTTAGCAACCTCCGTTTTTAAGCCACAATAAGGCTTTGAAAAATCACAAGCGGGTTATAATTGGTATGTTTTATGTCACAGAATAAACCGTGAAAATATTTAGAGGTTTCGTTTACCACAGACCTTATTTCAGGTGATTTACCAAAAACCCATTCAGAAAACCCACAGACTTTGGAGCGATGGAACTGGAAGTGCTTGAATGCCGACTTGCTTCCGGGGTTTGCATACAAAAATACGTCATCTGTGCGGCTCACGATAAAGGAGAATCATCAACGTTCTCTCTCTTTCTCACTGATGTCCGAGGGCCCGACTCAAGGGTTTGTGGTATTTAAAGGACCACTAAAGGTTACAAGAGAACGCTGATCAACACTAAAGAGACTTAAAGAGATTTCAAAAGATTTTCAATCTGATGATCTGAACTTTTGTGTATACTCTGTGTTTGTGTCCAATGATTTTACAACACATACATCCGTCTCACACAACACAACACTGAACTGATCATTTCAGTTCAATTCTCCATGCAGCAATAGCAAAAGATTTCACACACATTCAAACTCAACTGCAGGAAGTGTACTGTAGTTTTACCATAGTAAAAGAGTACTTTTGCAGATAAAATGTGAAATGATTTATAAACATAAAAGCTGTGTGTGATTAGTTAGCTGACAGCACTAAAATAAACATGTTAAACAAAATAAATAGTGCATATTTAATTTCACTGTATGTGTGTGATTAATTGCAAATCAACATCCGATTGTTGGCTGGTACCTTTCCACATTCTCCAGGTTTCCAGACACTCCGAGTCCACCGATGGTGTAAAGTTTGCCGTCATACACCACGCTGTTGTGTCGACACCGCGGCACCGTCATCCGTGACACCAGATTCCAGTTATCCAACAGCGACGTGTAACACCAGACGTCTGCCAGCATCACTCCAGATTCTGTGCCACCTACAGCGGGTGCAGAAACCCTTTCAACCATCATGACACAAACTTGACACTACAGATTATAAACCCATAGTTTACACTTGTTTGTTTCATTTTAAGTCCCATTGGAATCCACTTTGAAGGGCACCTGCATGTGGACTACATTCACCTGAAGTGCACTATAAGAAGCTTTGGGAGGAAAAGTGTTTACTGAATCCATACAGCTTACATTTGTTTATTGTAACCATGATTTGATTCCACGTGCTGCGAGCCGCGCTGCTTTCTCTAGTCAATGTTGAACTATTTCCATCTCGATGCGGCGCCTAGAATAATGTCGCCTGCCTTAAGACATCCACACTTCATGTGTGTTTATCACTGTATCTATAGTGTGTACTTCAGATGTATCGTCACTCAACATGACAGACCCTTAACAAATCACCGTTAGCGTCTCTTTGATCCTCTCGGATGTTGATTTCATCATGAAGGATTATTCAAGGGTTCTGTAACACAGCTGAAGAAGTGTCGTGTGTCTCTGAGCGTGAGCTGCTAAACCTAAAAGTGACCCGCTGCGAGTTTGATCACCTGACAGGTAAATATTATCCCCCGCTGATATGACGGAGAAGAACTCGCGGTTGTAGAAAGGCAGACTGGCCAGCGGGTACCACTTGTTGTTCTGAGGGTTAAAGCAAGTGACGGCTGTCAGCGAACGCTGGTTCATACCGACCCCCTGCCGACCTCCAACCAGCACGATCACCTCCGCAACTCCTGCACACACAGACACAGAGAGAGAGAGAGAAACATTCACTGACATTACAAACGGTTTTACAACAAATACAACTTAAAACCATACAGTTACTATAGTACTATAATACTACGTTTACCATGGTATTTGTTTTGAGTGCAGGGAAAAGAGAGTCTTTCCAATTACAATCACAAAACAACAAACACACACACACACACGCACACACACACACACACACACACGTAGTGGTGTCTGATTAATTGTGAATATGAATATATATGTGTTATGAGAATATTTTCCTCTCTATAACACACACTGACTCTGACTGCACGTGTCACTAACACAAGTGTCTCTAATCGCTTTTATTTTGTCATAGAATCAAACCCACACAAAGTAAAACAATCATGCGAAGAGAAGGAAAACATTTCATGTGAAAAAGGGATAAGACGAAAAACACAGAGTCAATTCTGAGGAGATAAATGTTCCGTTCCAAAAATGAAGCAAAGGACATTCAGAAAACGTCAGCGCGTGCCAGAAAACATTCACAACATTATTACTAAAATCTGCCTATGAAACTATCCAACATATACAGTATTTCTATTTAAAGATTTTTTTATCGTGTCTTTTTTAGACTTTTTTATTTCTTGAACATAAAGATATACAGTGGATACATAACACATACAAAAAGGAAATAATATATCAAACTAAATCATATTAAACAAAGTCATCAATCACAATATGTATAT
>NC_079899.1:25889244-25931744 GCF_024868665.1 Triplophysa rosa | reverse complement strand
CGAGGTGTCTTGAACGCAGTATTAAAACTACGTGATGACGTCACGAATATGTTAATTAGCGTGTGATGTCATCAAGCAACACAGTTTCACAAAATTCAAGCGGAAACACTGTCTCTGCTCTTGTGAGACGATTGATAAATGATCCCATAATTCTACAAATAAACTACAACCTTGAACTTTTTCCTTGTTTTTCTTCTCTACTTCTATCATGTGTAGTGATAAACAGCATTACACTGATTTGAGTGCTGCTCCGAACACACACTTGCTCATACTAGGGATGGGCACCAGTACTCGATTACTCGATTACTCGAACGCGACGATCGATTGTGAAAACGATGATCGTTTTGGGGTTTAAATACAGTTTTTAATTATTTTCTTTCTTTCTGATTGGTTATGCTGGCATTTCGGGTTGTGCCCAGATATTTGATTGTTGCGTTGCGAGAGTTTGCGGTCCAGAGTCAAGTCCGGAGCACAGAAGGGCATATTGAAAGCGCACAGCGATGCTTGGTTTCACTTTGATAAACCTGACGAAAATACAGTCTAGTGCAAATGTGCAGCGCCAAGCAGCATCCAAAACATACAAATCTACAACAAGTTTGATCCGTTATCATCTTACACTCTGTCTAACGTTACACCGCACGCGAGCGGCGCGATGCAACATGGCGAAAGCAAAAAGAAACTGGACGTTTGTTGCGTCTCTTTGCGCTGCATCCAGTGGGCACAGAATTTCTGTCTGTGTTGTATTCGCGCCGCTCGCGGGCAGGGCGAGCGTTTTCAATCCATTCCCATGAAAGCTGAGCTCGCGTTGCGCTCGCGGAGCAAAGCGAGTATTCCTCATCTCCGCGAGCATTCCTCATCTCCGCGAGCGCCACGTGAACGTGCGCTGAAGTTCATAAGAATGGATTAAAAACGCTCACCCCGCTCCGCACCAGTATATTTGGACACAAAATGTCAGGTGAGACCACTACTATCAGACAGACATGTCACACGAGCATAAGAGACTTTACCGTCAGACACTGACAGACAGAAAGTGACAGGGCAGAGATGACGTTTCATCTCACGCTGATATTTCTTACTTTATTTTCAAAACATTGATAGTGAATTTTTTATAATCTAACAGTGTCGATTTAATTATATCTAATAGTTTTATTAACATAAATTTTCTTATCAGTGATGTAATTAAAATCTTTTCATTGTCACCAAGGTATGAGGGACACGCTCCGCCCCCTCTAACGCCCCGCCCCCAATTAATCGAGTACTCGTTTTTCAAACCTGTCCAGTACTCGAAATGAAATATGATCAGAAATGCCCATCCCTAGCTCATACAGTATATGGTTTTCATTTAATACTTCTGATGAATATTTGCTGGTCAAAAGAAGAAACAACCTTTTCATTCTCTCTATCTGTAATGACTATTCTATAAAATCTGCTTTCTACAATATCAAAATATCTGTTCGTCACTGCTATTGTCTCTAAAATAGAGCGACACGATTTTGTACCTGAGCTGGACACATGTCAAACATCTTTAACACATGTTCCACACAGAAATCTCCAGAATTAATTCAGCAAAACACGTTTGTGTTAGTCAAATCATCCACTGAAACACAGAGCATCAGCAAGAGTATGCTGATGTGCTGTCAAACATTTCACAACGAAAGTCTCATAAGTAAAGGTTGTACTGGTAAATATGCAGACGGTCGCTATAGATCTAAAAGCAGACGTGTGATCTCCGAAAACACATTTTCTGATGATTTTGAGTGTTTTCTGTACACCGTTGTGTAGTGGATCAGATGGGATATGCAGATGGTCAAACGTTGGGCTACGCAGGACTGAATTACTGGAAGACTAGTAAAAACGTGATGAAGAACAGAACCGAACAGAAAGCAACAAGAAGCTGCAGGAAGCCCAGCAGAAAACTGACATTCGGCTAATCTCGCTAATATTTCATTTCACGCCCGCCGCCTTCTTCACATTATCAAGTCATAGAATAAACAACAGTCCCCAGGGCAAGATGCTACATGCCAAAATGAAATCTGCAATGTTTATTCTGCTGCTTGTAAATATAAAATGCGTCTGTCTGAGTCATAAATCAAGAAGTGCAGTCGCTCTCAGAGAGAATCCAGGAACAGATGCTAATAGAAAGTGAAATTCGGAAAAGTTTCCCGGTATGTGCGTTGTTTCTGTGCCGGAGGGCGACAGTTTGGTAACGAAATGAAAAAGTGAAAAGCGTGCAGGAGAGAGAGAGACAACCACACACACAAACTCAAGCAGGCATTAAAAATACATTAGATAAGGAGACGCACACGGAGGGTTTATTCTTGCGACGGGACAGCAGGCCGCTGCGAGCGAGCTTTGATGGATGGGGAGAAGTGCAGGACTGAGAAGAAGACAGATTAAACATGTCCAGAAACACTTCTCTCTCTCTCTCTCTCTCTCTCTCTCTGTGTGTGTGTGGAATATACGGCACAGCGGCGGTGGAGGCAGACAGCAGCACGTCTGTGATGACGCCTGTGTGTGGAGATAAAGCAAACGTCTCTGACTCGCTGTGAAAAATGACCTGTGAAAACAGCCTCCCATCGCAACACTCAGCAACTGTAAACCAGAGAGTCTCTACAGACAGTCAAAAACAAACACAAATCCCCCTCAAGACTTCATTATAAATGCATCAAATATTCTAAAAAAACTCACAATATTGTTTTAAAGGTGTTTTTATGACATCATAACGTGAGACAGCGGGTTTACTGAATCTGTACTTAAATACTGAAGTCATAAAAGAGTGATGAGCTCTGAGAAACAGACGGCAACACAATTATTTTCAGCTACTGTACTGGAGGCTCTTTTCAGACGATCGAGACTTTAGAGAATAAATCTCTCTTCACTTACATTATAACACACAAACATTCCAGATTTAGAGCCGTCGAACCGAGCCCACGAGCAAAACCGTGAAACGCTTGATTTATATACAGCAGCGGCCCGTTAACCAGCAGAGAAACACTTCGATAACACTCAGAATAAAAGAAGAGCGAGACGGGCAGAGAAACAGAGTGTGAAAACAAAAGAGAAGGGTTTCTATATTTGTGATTTCATTGGCTAAAGCTCAGAGGAGAGAGAAGTTCATTTCTGCCTGACTTCACATTGATTTCCTCGATGGACACACAATAAACATCAGGTCACGGCATCAATCTCCAGCGCTCTCTTTTTCATGCCATCTCATCCACACGCCAGCAGTGGGTCAAATCTCATCTACAGTCAGATTTAAAGCGAACACATTTAATCCCGACTCATTTCAATAATGCAAACTGATGTCAGGGCTTTTTCTGCATTGAAAGATTGGAGGCGACCGCCTCCGTCAAATTTCATGCCGCCTCAGTCTCTTGGCAAAATTATGTCTTACATTGCGTATATTCTGCCAACAGACTGTCGTTTGTAACTGCAGTTGTGGCATTACGCCTAAAGGGAGGCGCTGTCTCGTTATCAGTCCAGGCTGAGGCGCTGAAGAAGAGTCGAAGTACAAGAGCTAATAGGCTTAGCTGTGTTATTAACTGTGTATTAGCTGTGTTTCACGGCTTTTCAGGTGAACATTGTTTATTTGCATCCAAGCTTCTTGAGCATACTCTTCACGGAAGTCATTCGCCATTTCAAACAATCTGAGCAAACAGCAAGACAACAAAGACCAACTACCAAACAGAATGGAGAAGGATATGCTTCTTAGCCTACCGTTCTTGGTTTGAGCGGCACACTGCACACTTTCTGTGTGTGTATTGACCCCTAGTGGACTAGTGCACTTTTTCGCGCATGCGCATGCGCTGATGTCGGACCTTTCTGATGACGGAAATTGCGTCATGCGGACGGCGCGCGAACTCGGACGGAAGTACCATACTTCTGCCTTTATACTGTACACAGCGAGTTCGCCAGTATGAACGCACATTGCGAAAAGAACAGCTCGCAAACAAATGACTCCTTTGAACCAAAATGACCAAAATCACCGTATATAGCAAGCACGGACTTTTGGAACTTGTCATTCTTTGCACGGAAAGCATGCGTGCGTGTCAGGAGGACGGCGAAAGAGTGCGCAGGAAACAAAAGTGAAAGAGACTTTTTGACTGTTTAAATGGTGAGATGCTTTATTGCATTCCTCTTTCACATGCGGTCACTTTATTGGTAGTTCGTTGGTTATGAACGTGCTGTATTCCCGTTTGTACAAAAAAAAAACATTATTATCAAGTAATTTTGTAATTTTGAAAACAGTTTTGAGCGAGATCTGGTCTAGTATTGTATGGCACAGCATCGTTACGTGATGTTTAAGGAAAATGTCCATTCATTTTACTATTTGTGGCTTGTGTTTTGAATATATGTTCCTCTGCATTTCAGACATTTCACCTAAACACATTTATTTTGCACATTGCGACTTGAATCTGGCTTATTTCGTTTTTTATTTATTATAAAGGTATATTCTGTTCTAAACAAATTCTGTAAATGAATGTTTGATTGTTTTTTGGTGCATCAATGTTGCGATGAACTTTGCGCTGTACCCTTGTTGACCACCTGGTGTCATCCTCGCATGCACGCGCATGCGTCGACTATAGGCAAGACGCGACGAGTCTGATTCGACTATGTAAATCCTTAGTCGAGGACACCCCTATATCATATATTATATAATTGATATAATTATGTTTTATATAAACCCAGACGAGATATTTAAGAGATGTAAGCGGCATTGATACTCAACCAGTGAAATATCAGCCATCAGACATGTGAACAACCGTCTCTCTCACAAACACTGTTGTTTGCATTCCTCTGATATTCTCTTTTAAAACGACTCGTAATAAACAACATCGAGATGAGCACAACATCTTCTGTATTACAGGATTCTTTCCCAGACACATGAACATGAGTGAAGAAGTGAAGATTGATTCTCAGGACAGACAGAAGTTTTCCTCAAAGAGAAAAAAACACACTTTTTGATGTAGTGTTCATGAAAAATCCATCCACTACTCGCACTATAACGACAGAAGCTTCAGACAGACAGACAGGAGATGAGTTTCAGTCGTGGGTAAACTTTCAGAATGATGTAAAGCAGTCGGGTTTATATTTCAATGGTTTCTTTATGGCTGGAGAGACTGTCAGATAGGCCTACTCAGAAAGTTCAGCTTTAAGTTTAGTCGAACACTTCTGAATCTGCTCATTTAACTCATTCTGCTCTTGGATATATGAACATAATGAATGACGTGGCTGTGGTTTCTCACCTGGACTCTGCTGTCGGGGTCTTTTTTAATCCATTTGATGAGGGTCTCATACACCAGCTCTTCAGCTTTAGTGTTCAGACGGTCATTGGACATGTAGCTCATCAGATCTTCTTTAGAAATGTTGAGGATCTCGTCTTGAGCGGCCACCTCGGGGAAGTTCTGAAGAGCGAAAGCTTTGGCCATGTTGTGAAGTTCTGTGCACTGCATCGCCTCCGCCATCGCCAGAACCCCGAGACAGTTAGCGGCTGTTAACTGTTTCTCTACAAACACACACACACACGAGCTGTGAAAGCCAACAATAAGATTACATTTATCCAAGTGTTGCCGGGGAAAAGCTGAATGATATCTCAAAGAGCCGGCGGGACACACATCCATTAAACACAAAGCCCCAGAATCTCTACAGACGTCAGTTAGTCAAGACATACAAAGACTCTTTTCTACCAAACTAAAGGTCAACAAAAACTCTCTGTTCACTGCACCAACAGCATAAACCCTGAAACTGTGTTTACAATACATTTAACATATCTCGAAATCACAAAAATACAGAATTGTATTACTGGATCGTGAAAACAAAAAAGAATCAACTGCTTGAAAGAGAGGCAGGTTCAGCGTTTGAGCACAATATTATATTTACTGATGAATGGTTCATACACAAGACCACCATAAATGTTAACACGGGTGATTGTGCATTTATGTTGAATTTAAAAAAACACTGTAGCGAGGAAGGCGGGACGAGAGCCGTGCGGCAGGAAGGCGGGGCCGGTGGCGTGAGTGATAATGAGTATCAGCTGTACGCGCACCGGTCCCCCATGCCTCACGGAGGAGATCGGGAGCATAAGAGGACGAACGACAGGACTGCCAACAAGAGAGGACAGGGCCCGGACATTAGTTAAGTTTTGTTTACGTCCGTGTGGCCGGCAGTCCCGTCGCTCCTCTTATACTCCCGATCTCCTCCGTGAGGCATGGGGGACCGGTGCGCGTACAGCTGATACTCATTATCACTCACACCACCGGCCCGCCTTCCTGCCACACGGCTCTCGTCCCGCCTTCCTCGCTACAAACACAAAAGATATTTTAAGAATGTTGATAGTCAAACAACACTGAACCCCAATATCTTCTGTTGTGTTTCACTGTGTTCCACTCATGCTTAAACCACATGAGAGAGAATAAACGATGATTTGATCATCTGACGATTTATCTGAGATAACAAGAAAATCTGTAAGGACAGATGTGCATGTTAGTGATGATTAGGGCTGCAGCTATCGATTATTTTAGTAATCGAGTATTCTACTGATTTTCCCATCGATTAATCGGGTATTCGTATAATAATTACTTTTTCTTTATTAAAGAGCAATACTAAATATACAAGAGAAAATAATACAGGTCTCTTAAAATGAACAACTAATTTGTGTCGTTTTTAGAAAAAATTAACATATTTATTGCATACATTAATATCTGTGAAAACTACACCCATTTAGTACATTCCATTGCCATATTACATTCAAAATGCAACATAGGCCTAATACAAATGTATAAATAAGAAACATTAATAAAATAGAAAGAATAATTTCAAAACAACTAACTTGCTTATGCATGATGCATTTAGTTTATCTAAATTCGTTTTAGTTTCTTTTTTTACAATTAAATAGTAATACATTTGTCCACATAAAAATACAGAGTTAACCGGACTTTTATTTTGGCAGGTTGTCGGAAGACGCTTATTTTTTTAGTGTGTTAGCTTCACTCAGTAAAATGTTCTGAAATAAACTCTCAGAGCAACTCTGGAGATGAAGTTCATGTGTTCATGTCCTCATAAAGCGCAGTTCATTCACTCAGACACGCAGAACAGCCAGATGACGTGTGTAAATAACAGGATTCGGCGTCCACAAGTCCGCATCTAGTTTGATGGACTCAATGCAGCCGGAAAACAAGTTTCACTCGCAAAATAGACTAAAACTAACTAAAATAGCAGTTCACCATTTCAATAAGCTATCACCATGTGTACTGTAGTTAAATGGATTAAACAAAGCTTCGAAGCAACAAAAATTGTCTCGATGATTTTTTTGTATTTGAGTTACTCGAGGAATCGTTTCAGCCCTAGTGTAGAGGGAGATCTTCAGTGGTGTGAATGTCATTTGACATCCGTCGAGGTGCTGATAGATTAATAATCTCCAGATCTCAGGGGTTTATGGGAAGAGACACACTCGAGAATAAAAAAAAACAAATCTGTCAAAGCTGCCAACACAGACAAAGCCAAACTCATTATTCACCTTCATTTCCATCTACAGCAAATCTGAATGCGCATAATTCATGACTGTCACAAAACACTTTATTTACACTCATTTCAGGCGAGCGCTAACACTTATAGTGAAAATAAATCATCAGTCATTTAAAAGATTTACTCTCGATTCAGTCAAACCGATATACACGTGTGCTACTGATCAATCTGTTCAATAATATGTTCATCTGAAACTCACAAGTGACTTCACATCGCTTCACAAACCTAACAGATCATGAGAGCTGTAATGAAGAACTGTGTGTGTGTGTGTGTGTGTGTGTGTGTGCGTGCGTGCGTGCGTGCGTGCGTGTGTGTGTGTGTGGAACAGCTGTCAATCAACACAACACAAGCTTGAGTCTCTTGAGAGGGGCAGTGTGTGAGATACAGACTGAATGAACATCACTGAAATCTACAGCTGCACACCGTCACCATGACAAAACTACACATATTCAAACTCAATCTGACAAATGCATAAATATTTTGTGATTTTTAAGGTCCTGCTTTGGTTTATGGAGTGTCCACAACAAGTTTACGCACATACACGGTGTAAAAACGCTTTTATTTTCTACTAACAGGCCGTTATTATTACCTCATTTCTCGACTGACTCTTAAATGATTCGTTCGGCGATTCGTCCATCTAATCCCCTCCTTTCTGTCAGCCTAGTCTGATCTGATTGGTCAGATGGTCTAGTCTGCTGTGATTGGTCTACCGCGTGCAGTGTCGCAAAAGGAAAGTAGGCGGATTACACGCAAATCCGACCCGGAACTGAAATTCGAACGACAGACGAGTCGACTCGTTGGCGTGATTCAGAGTCGACTCCTTTTTTCTCAAGCCAATAACTTTGTTATTCGTTCACTTTCGGCTTTACAACTCGGCAGACGGCTGACATTCACACACTGCAACATCACACACCGCATGACATGTCATTTTAAGGACACTGTAATATGTACTCTTTAAGTTGTTGTTATGAGTGTGGAGAACATGAAACTCACCAAGAAAAGACACACAGACTTTACAGAAAGTGTTGAACTGAAACTTGTTGGCGGCCTCCAGTAGAGTTTTGGCGTTGGCCGAGTCGATAATGAGAGATCCGGTGTAAACAAACTCCAGCAGAAGCTCCAGAACATCAGCGCTGATGTTACTCAATGTCAACTCCATCTTCTCACCGCTTCTGTTCTCCACCCATAACCTATAACACAACACGGACAACATTACATCTCTCTCAAGCACAACAATCATGATGAAAACTATAAACGTCATGAGTCATTGTAAAGCACTGACCAGCAGCTCAACAAATTCAGTGTTAAAGTGTTAAAATATCTTTATTTGTTTTCGGAAGACGCCGGGAGGTCTTAAAACATGTTGAACGTCATGTGGGTGAGTAAAAAGAACACAAATTTGATGTGAACGTTTCCTTTAAAACTGAAGTAAGCCGCTATACATTTACTGTACATACACAACACCCGTCTGAGAGAGAGAGAGATGATGAAACATCAATGTTTTCTTCACATAAACACCGAGCAGATCAACACTTTTATTAAAGGTGAAGTGTGTCACTGCAAAGAAAACTGCAGAAATAACAAGATTTTTATTTCACCTTTAGTGCTGAGGTTTTCATTTTTTAGTGACTCTCCGCTCATGTTAAATGTCTTTGCTTGACTGTATGGGATTTTTTCTTATGATTTTAACAGATTTATTATTCTGGATAAGTTTATGATTTTTTGAATGTGCAACACTTAAGGCTCAAGTGCAGTGTACTTTTTTAATGCGTACGCAAACATCCAGTTAGATTTTACAGGTGATTTTGTTCAATTTAAACGGAAACGTGTATATTAACATTGAAACATGTGCACACTTCAACTTTTTAATGATTCAAAATATAGAAAGACAAGACTGTGTGTGATGATAAAGTGCAACATGACACACTTTACATGTGAAGACAAACAAAGAGAGTCAGAATCAGACAGACAGATTCAGAGAGAGAAAGAGAGACAGACAGATTCAGAGAGAGAAAGACAGAGAGAGAGAGTAAGACAGGCAGTCACACAGACAGTCAGATTCAGACAGAGAGAGAGAGTCAGACAGACAGAGAGAGAGAGAGTCAGACAGACAGACAGAGAGAGAGAGAGAGAGAGTCAGACAGACAGACAGAGAGAGAGAGAGAGAGAGAGAGAGAGAGAGAGAGTCAGACAGACAGACAGACAGACAGAGTCAGACAGATAGAGAGAGAGTTAGACAGACAAGTCTACGACAGACAGACATAGTCAAACAGACAGACACAGAGAGAGTCAGACAGACAGAGAGAGTTAGACAGACAAGTCTACGACAGACAGACAGACAGAGTCAGAGAGTCAGACAGACAGAGTCAGACAGACAGACAGAGTCGGACAGACAGAGAGAGAGAGTTAGACAGACAAGTCTACGACAGACAGAGTCAGACAGACAGACAGAGAGAGAGAGAGAGAGAGAGTCAGACAGACAGATAGAGAGAGTTAGACAGACAAGTCTACGACAGACAGACGGAGAGAGTCAGACAGACAAACAGAGTCAGACAGACAGAGAGAGAGAGTCAGACAGACAGGATGATGTAAGCAGGGAGGTAAATGCATGATGGGGTTTCAGGCACAGGGAGCCAGCAGCCATCCTACAGGGAATGATGGGATTGTTTTCCATGACTGGGCCGTAGATTTACTGTTAAAACAGAGTTGAGCACGGCCTGTGTATGAACATCATTAAATATTACACTGAGGGTGTGTGCGTGTGAATGAGAAGAAACAGACTGACGGGACGGGACGTCTCTTGAGGTGGCTGAAAAACAAGAGTGTTATTCCTTAAAAGAAAAATCAAAAATGCAAAAGTTTATTGCTGTCAGGCGTCAGTGGAGGAGGAGAAATAATCAAGAAAGAAAAGAGAAAAGGGCCAGTCAAGCGTTAGAATGTCGATGAGACAGAGAAAGAAAGAAAATCAAGAGAAACATCTCTTCTGTGTTCTCCGGATAATTGAGATGATATTACGGTGTAAAATTCTCACACGCACACACACAGAAATGTGTTTGTGAGGTGAATCAGCACATTTTCTGCTTCAGTGAGAAGAGAGCGAGATCGCCGCTGTGTGTTATTGCTCCTAATGCACTTTCCTTTGCTGGTGCTCCACTCAAGCCGACCTGAACTTACATTCACCATCAAACGCTCACACACCTCTTGTAGGAGATGAATGAGGATGTGAAAACCTTACAGCTAACCGCACATGAAAACACATTTGTTCTTTATGTTCCACAGCTTCTGACGCAATGATTCAAACCCAAACACACGTGACGGTATACTGACGCTTGTGCTCCAGTTTTATACTGTTCACCTGACAAAACATAGAGCTCATATTCAATATACTGTAACATCCACATTTCAAAAATCTGCCAAAAATCCTTTCAATAAATATAATATAATATAATATAACTACATAATGTTCTGTAATCATGTTTAATATCTAGGAAATTAGATTTTGTTTGTAGTGATTGTGAAGGTCATATGAAGAGTTTGGTTCCAAAATGACATAACTCCGTTTTTACATTTTTTTCAAAAATCATCCCTTACAGAAAAGACACATGATTTTCACACGTTATCACCTGTACAACATGTGCAAAAACCACATGTGAAATCTGTGTTTTTTGAACATTTTTGTGTGAAACCCACGTGGTGACTTGTTTATTATTTGTTTTCATTTGTTGATATATTGCACATACATGTCGCACATGTGATCCCAAGGGTTTTTACATGCGAGCCCATGGGCTTTACATGGGATTCAGACAAAAATGTTCCAAAAACACAGATTTCACATGTGGTTTTTGCACATGTTGTACACGTGATCACATGTGAAAATCATGTGTCTTTTCTGTAAGGGATGATTTTTTTATTGTGCAATTCATATCAATCAAACTGCAGTTGGTTTGTCTTGATTCAAGCCATAAAAACACAGCTAACTAACACAATAAAGACATGAGTTTTGAAAAGTATAAACATGATTCAGTATGAGAGCGCATGCGGTGAAAACACTGAAGCGCCGGAAGTCTTCTGAAAGAAAACCCTGAGCGAGAAAGATCTCCATTGAGATGCAGACACAATGACAGCGGGTCATCCAGAACATTCTCAGATAAACCAAACACATTTATAAAGAAAAACACCCCAGTCATGGAACTTCTGCGCCCATTCAAATGCTTTCTAAATGAAGATGAAAGGGTCGGAGCGGGCGAGGCGTGTGAATGGCTACTGGCCCTGTGACGGAAACCACCGGCACAATCTTCACACCTGCAAGAGAAGAAAGATGGAGGCCTATGAAAAGAGCTGAAGATCAAACCTTTTCACCACGTCCTTGAAATACAAGCTGCAGGAAGCGAGAACATTTTGATGGACTTCAAACTCTTTTCCTTCAACAATTATTTTCAGGTCTGTAAACTCTTTGTCTCGCCGCTGCCGGTTCAGTTCCTTCAACATCTCTGTAGGACAAGAGAAAGAAGACAAACAGTAACACTCTTTATGGGGGGGGGGGGAGTTTAGGCAGTTTTAAGACAGAAATACAGCAGATCGGGAAATCATTTGTTTGCTGTAAAAGATTCGGAGGATGTAGAAGAGAACACAAGAGTGATGTTAAAGAGAGAAGCTACACGTCTACAGATCTCGTGTTCTGAACGTCACTGTCATGAACCTCGCATGATCTTCTCTGATCCGCTGACATCACAGATGATGAGAGAATGGAGAGAATAACACAACACCGAACACTTTCAGAAAATATATTCTTATTTACTTTTCGGTGTAAATCGTTACTGTATGGTTTGCCTTGTGTTGTGTATAAAATATATTTAAACAGTGTTGACAGGTCACAAATGAATGTAGAGACTGAGACGGCGAGAGGTCTTTGTGAGCAGAAAAAGAGAATTAAGCTTCAGTTCATTCAGTACAAAAGAGCTGTGAATGACTGAATAAACCACAGCGCTCTGAATCACACCACTCTTCATCTTAACTCTTAGAAGGATTGAAATAAAAGTGTTTTTAACAACAGCACACATCTTTATATAGTCTGGATGATATTAACCCTTATGCGGTCTTCTGGGTCTTTTTGACCCGCAAATGATGTTTGCTATAATATAAAAATGTTCTCTTTGTCCAAATGGCATGAAACTTTGTACGGTGGTCAACACTTTCTAGATCTACAAATAAAACAATAAAATCGAATGCTATCTTGATTTTATGTTAATGAGAAAAAAAAGTCACACTCATGGTCTTCGGGGTCCCGCTTAGAAAACGGACAAAATTCATCCTAAAATTAGAAACAACGCAAGACACACATAGACAGAAATGAAGGATCACATGAAGGAGAGAGAGAGAGAAAACAATTTAGCACAGACACACAGTTCTCTTACAGTTAGTAATTAATATTTAGATTAATTTTGAAGAATTACATGGAAAACAGATGATTGAATCGAAAATGATTAACCGTAAAGACTCCAACTTTTCTCTTTGTAACATCTTGTTCAGGTTTGATTCTAATCATAATTTAACATTATTGAAAAACTTTTTTCTTTTTCAGTAAAAGAATGCTAAACTTTGACAAAAAGTAATTTTTATTGTTATAATTGTGATTTCATAATATGTATGAATAACATGAGTCTAATCTATAATATGTATAATATAATAATCTATAACTTGTGAAAAGATATCATTCAGTTGGTCTAATAGCACATAGGAAATAGTGGAGCTCTGCAGCCATCTACTAGTAAAAGTGATCATTTTTTACTTAGATGGGCAAAAATCGTACACTAAACCATGTCAAATTATCCATGTTATCATCAAAAATGAAAGTTAGAAATGTGGGTCTTTTATAAAGTGAATTTTACAATTTTGCTGTTTTTGTATAAAAACCTATAAAAAAGTATTTGATTATTTATTTAAATAAAATATCACAAATTTTCCAAAAACTGCACAAATGTGAAGTAAAAACATTAATGAACATAGAAAATTCACATTTGTTTAAAAAACAATTATTTTGTTTCAAAATTACATTTTGTTGCCTGGGGTCTCAAGAGACCCCAAAGACCATGAGTGTACACCCCAAACGAAGACCGCATAAGGGTTAAAACACCTGCTTGCCCCCACATAACACCTCTACACTCTCTGACGTGAGAATATTCAATAATGAGCCCCAGTTCATGTCATCTGAAAACATCTATAATGTATAAACTTCATCTTATTTCCCCTCATGCCTCACAGCGATTACACGTTCCGTCATCTTCAGAGGAATAATACTCATTCAACAGTGTGACAGATGATTCAGACGTTAAAAAGACACAATATCACATCAATCTTAAGACAAAAACACACAATGTGTCTTTAGTGTTTAACATCACACAATAATCACACAACGCACCGCTTTATCTTTTACAGGAGAACACAATACACAGCCTATGTGAGTCAAGAAGATAAAACAGGATTAGTACAAAAAAAATATATATATATGTACATAAATATAAAAATGCAAATATGACAATGTCAACATTTTGCAAATGATGGTAGTTCACAACAATGTTCTGTGTGTTTCTAAACAATCTCTAATGATCTAATAATCTCAGATCAGAAATCGTGTGAATAACATGAACAGCACAAGTGAAATGTTAATATAAAGTGAATATGAAGAAGTGAAGATGATCCCGCAGAATCTGAGAAGGGTTTTTAAAAACATCTGAGCTGTTAAACAAACAACTTCACTTGGTCAACGTCATACATTTAAGTAATCGACTATAAATACTGCAAAACATTTCTTATTATAGAAACCCTTTCCTTTCCTAAAAACCCTCTCAGATTGAAGAGTTTGTTTCCAAAATGAGAACTCTGTTTTAAAAAAAATCAGAAGTCATGTTTTTTATTATGTTATCATGTTTTTATTGTGTAAGTTAGCTGTATTTTTTGAGTTAATATGGATAAAAATAAAACAAACCAACTACAGTTTGATTTATATTCATTGGAATGCACAAAAAAAAATTGTGTATATATATATATATATAATTTTTCTCTTTTCTTTAAAGAGGGTTTTAAGTTGCACATTTTCAATAATA
Organism: Triplophysa rosa; assembly: GCF_024868665.1. Taxonomy (NCBI): domain Eukaryota; kingdom Metazoa; phylum Chordata; class Actinopteri; order Cypriniformes; family Nemacheilidae; genus Triplophysa; species Triplophysa rosa. The sequence goes on along the minus strand of NC_079899.1, from coordinate 25,917,117 downwards.
ACGTGTTCTTAGTAAATGAGCTGTGGTCTTTCTCTCTGCTGTGTTGATGTATGAAGTGAAATTCATTTACACTGGATTAACATAAGCTTCCCATTGATTTGGAAATGATTCTCTCAGTAAATGTATTCGATCGCACACACCGTCTCTTAAATCACAGCTGAATTCCTCAAATCACAGGAAAACCCTGTGTGCTCGTGTAGGTGTTGATGAATGGAGGTTTTTATTGAAAGTGAACGTCTGTGAGGTAATAAATGTATTCAACATCATTCGCTCCTGAAGAAAGGAATGGTAATTGCTTTACCGCCGTCGCAAGGAAACATTAGATCTCCTGTGAAAACTTTCTGAAGTGATTAGGCAACAGAAGGCGTGTGGTGCGCGGTTTACCTTTGGGGTGCCAGCGGTCCGTGAACTCATATTTCCCCGATCCAACCGTTCTCAGCATCTGCAGCCCGCCGGACGTCTCCCGAGGGTTCTGCTGGCCGTTGGTCAGAGGCGATGAGCTCGTGGTGGCAGAGTGCACCATGGGATGTGTGAGGTGACCGTTGGCCACGGGGTTTGTGATCTGGCAGACAGCGGGCACGGCGGGCAGGGTTTGGCTCTGGACGTTGAGGAGCGTGTGTGAGGTCTGCTGTGGCAGCTGGTACTGATGGGGCATATGCGGGTGAGGGGGGATGATGTGTGTTTGGACACTCGTCCCCTGACTGTATGCCGGAGCGTGTGGAACAGCATACGCGTGAGACAGAAGCGCGGCCTGACAGACCGCCGGAGGAGGCCACAGCTACACAGCTGAACACACACAAACACACACACATGCAGAGATGACTAAAACCTACACAACACTACTGTACACTCTCTTAAATGTTTCATTTCAGCCATTTCCACAACATTGTTATTTTTTGTATGATCTGGCGTCAGATCCACTGATCTATATAAATGAGTGGATTGCTCATGCCGTCCTTACACTGAAGCTACCGCGCCGCCATGTTGGTATGCCCAAACGTTCTATTAAATTAATAGCGAGTCATCACATACTTACGATAAAACAGTAACTTACCAGTCCCCGTTTTTATATCTAAAGTCTCACATTACATTCTTACATCTCAAATGTCTTAAGCATGTAAATGGTTGATTATTTATAGTCGGGAATTTTCCCGTCTTATTAGATATAGAGTGCGTAGATATCAGATCAGCAGACTAAGGGGTGATTCACATTTCGCGCGGAAAACGCGAGCCACGCCGCTTTCTCTAGTCAAATGACCCACGTTGCAAAAGACGCAATACTGTATGTGAATCGTCTCTAACAAGACACCTCAACATATGACAAACGTGCTTATTCTGACGTCTAAATACAGATAAATACAGGCTGTATACGTTCTTTAAGTCACAGAGCTTTATTATCTAAACATTTACACACATCTATACATCGCTATTCTGCCCAAAATAAACATAAACATTGGAAAAAACATCAGAAGTAACTACGGCTGTCACAGTTATAAAATTTGGCTGACGATTAATTGTCTATTAAACAATTAATTGGCGATTAATTGTTTGTTTAAAGGTTTTGACAATTATAACGATTAATTACTATTCAATGAATAAAATATAAATACATTAAGAATAGAGTGACCTTAACAGAAAAGACTGTCTTAACATAAAAACTGAGATATGAGGATGATGTCGTCTGGAATCACTTTAATCAAACTCATAAACACAAAAAATACAAATCTGATACAACTCAAATGATGAAGGAATGTCATTCGATCGTAACAGTGAGTGCAGATCAAGGACGGTGGATGTAAAATGCTGCAGATCACCCTTGTTTTCTAAGGATCAACAATAATTGAGATTATTTCAAATAATTGCGATGAGACGATTATTTGATCATTGAAAAAGTAACAATTCATTTTTACACATGTGAACTAAAAAGGTGTCGCGCGCCTACTAAGCTGAAAAACGGGTTATTTTAGATGGTCGATTTGACAAGTCAATGGCGCTCTCTGTCAGTTGGACATACCAAGATGGCGGCGTGATCGCATCTGGTGGCTTCACCTCCTGCCGTTGGTTTAGCGTTCTAGGCGCTTTCTAGGAGTGTTTGTTACCTGTGATATCTTTCTCTCTCATCTGTTTGGCAGGCGGCTCGTCCGTGTCCCAGGGTGTGAATTGGTTAACAGGCGTCCGTCCCCAGCGGATGGGACCCTGAGTTTGTGTTTCTCCTGACGGCTGAACAGAGACCTGTGTTCAAGAAGAGCGTGTCAGGTAAACAGATCACCTGTAATGACATCTACATTTACAGCCCATTATACACTTCATTTCGCTGTGTTCATATTCCATTCAGCTCTTCCAGATTAAAACATCAATAATGCAGGAACAGCAGTTTAACACTCACATCTATATAAAGAACACCGCTCCAGTTCATTCTTATCTCCAAATCATGACGAACACAACCTGCCTCTTTTCTTCTTCAGAACACAAAAGAAGATATTTTTAAGAATGTTGATATCAAACAACACAACTCCATTGACTTCAATTGTATGAACACAAAACCACTGAGACATTTCTCAAAATATCTTCTGTTAGGTTTCACTGAAGAAAGACTCATTTACATGTGAGAGTGAATGAATGATGATGGAATATGAATTGTTGAGTGAACTGTATTTTTATGTGTCCAGATTATTCTCCTCTCAGACCTTCTACAAAAGACCAAACAAACATCTTTTGTGTTGCATTATTTTAAATGCATTTCTAACTACACTCAAATTTATGTTGAGAGGAAATAAGGACATGTTTTAAAATCTCTCTCTGGTGATGCGTGTAGGTGTTTCAGGTTTTTTAATGAGAAATATTTTAGCACATAAACACTGAATTGTCCAAATTCCCCCTCTAAACATGTCATCGTTCAAATGTTTCAGATATCTTCTAACAAAATCAACAAAAGTACAATAACAAAAACATCTACAAACTGTAAAACATCTACACGTTCTCAGATGTCACTGATGATTCACACAACCAACACCGACAGAAAGGTTAAATCAATCTATAAGTGAGAAAAAGTGATGTATTGATTTGGCATTTAGTGGCAAAATAAGATTGAGAAAGTAAGATAATGACTGGATGATTTATATGGTAACTAGGGATGTTCAATTTGGTTCATTTCCATAACCGAGAATCGACGCATCGTTATCCGAACATTAAGCATTACCTGATAATAATTTAATATTAAATTGGCATTAAATAAAAAGAACGTCCTCCGGACGACGCACTTTTCGGCCGCATACACCTTTGAATACAACCTCCGGAGGACACAGTCATCAAAACGAGAGAGAGCTTCAGTTGACGAGTGTCTGTGACCCATTAAAAATACAAACAATCTTTTCACAGATTTATTTTAACGTGCAAACGGCAGCATAACGAATAGATCAACAACAGCACCTGCATTCATGTATTATCACATTTTCACGAACCTGCAGCGTTTTGGACAATGGAGAAAAACTAAATTAAAATAAATAAAAAGCATAAAATAAAAAATCACTTAAATCATTAACAAATTATGACAAAACGAAGACAGAAGAACCGGCTACGTTTTTTTCCGTCAGAAAGTTTTTTCGTTAAAGGGTTCATATGGCGTGAACACGTGTTTTTCTGTGTCTTTGGTGTGTTATAAGTTACTCATGCATGTATTAGACGTGTAAAATTGCAGAAATGAAAGTGTGGGAACAAAAGATTCATTCTATCTAAGAGCGAATGCTCACCCAGACCTGCCTGAAACTCCTCATGTAGCCACACCCCCACAAATCTACGTCAGTTGGTGGTCTGATTTGACTTAGACCGCCCAAATGTAGACGCAAGTAAGGTGGGCGTACCTGTCAGTACAATTGAAGAGGAACCTGATGTTCCAAATATGGTCAGAGGCGTTACATTTCCCTCACACGCTTGCAATATTCCACCAATCACTACGCACTGGTTAACTGGCCAATCACAGCACACCTCGCTTTTCAGAGCCATGAGCTTTGTTAAAAATCCTCGCGTTTCAGAGAGGCGGAGCAAAGAGGAGATACAAACATGCACGGTATGTGGAAAATACAGCGTTTTTGCTGTTGCATCTCATTTAGAAGGCTGTGTCCTCCGGATGACGCATTTTCACGAACCTGCAGCGTTTTGGACAATGGAGAAAAACTAAACTAAAATAAATAAAAAGCATTACTTAAATAAAAAAATCACTTAAATCATTAACAAATTATGACAAAACGAAAACACAGAAGTTTTTTTCTGTCAGAAAGTTTTTTCGTTAAATAAAAATAGCAGGCCTCCCTAAATCCAAAGCTTGGCTAGTTTCTATTTATAAAAGTAACATGTTCAGGTGTAGTCTTGAGCCTGTTGACAGTTAGACCCTTGGCAGAAAACATCCTTTCAGATACATACTATGAATGTAATTACATTTATTGTAATTATTAAATGTAATTAAATTACTTTAATTAATGTAATTAAAATACGATTCTTTGTTCATTCATAATACCAAATGTAAAATGTTAAAACTTAATAATAAATGTAGAACTTTAAAATTAACCGAGGTTAAGAAATACAAGTATTACATAGCGCTGTGACTAATATTAATAAATTAGACCTTATTATTAAATGCTTACCATAAACAGCTGTATTGTCCTCCTCCAATCTTTTAATGGGTCGCTTTCAATACTGCAGATTAGGGGTGTAACGGTACGCGTATTCGTACCGGACCATCACGAGCCGTCATGGGGAAAATTCCAAATGAAGTCATCATTCCTATGCCCTACTCTCTTCGAAGGGCAGAGCCCTTGGAGTTTAGACTTTGGAGTGAACAGGGCATTTACGTGCCATTTTGTAGACGTTTGGTATGCACTTGGCAAAGGAAGCAACGTGATTTCCTCATTATCTTCAGCTGGCATGTTCCTGTGAAAACGAAGCATTGTGTCCGTCAGCAGATAACTTAAGCATAAAACCGCAAATAAACTGTTTGCAAATAAACAATACATTTCATATTTTGAAAAGTTTATATATATTAGTGTTTATATATTATTTTAAAAACTTTTTAAAATATAAAATGTATGTTTATTTGCAAATGCTTAGGTTATGCCATTAAAACAGCGACATCTGCTGACGGACACAATGCTTCGTTGTCACTGGAACATGCCAGCTGAAGATAATGAGGAAATACCATTCCAAACGTCTACATAATGGCATGTAAATGCCCTGTTCACTCCAAAGTCTAAACTCCGAGGGATCTGCCCTTCGAAGGGAGTAGGGCATAGGAATGATGACTATATTTGGAATGTTGCTCGTGACGGTTCGGTACGAATACACGTACCGTTACACTCCTACTGCACATAAGATTCTAATGTTCCTGAATAATCACGGTCTTCCGTTTATTTTAATATACTGTACACATAAACAATTATTCACTCCCCTATCACAGTAACACAGAGCAGACATAATAAAACACACATACATAATGCATGGCAATGATCCAGCGCACCCACGAGAAAAACATCTGATATTATATATTTAACATTAATCAAATATTTTTTTTAAGTCAGAAGCACTAGTAAAAACAGACAACAAAAGACATTTTTTTAAGTGCTGCCTTTACTGTAACGTTTATTTTATCAACATAATGCAAAACCAAACCAGACGGACATAAAGAATAAAACGAGACAGAGAAGATCATCACTGGATTTATTATATGCAGTTCAGTAGTTAAAATCAGCAAGTACCTGCCTCAGGTTGCTGTCCCGTAAACAGTACAAACCTTAGATTAAGACCAAAACAGCAAAAACAGGGGTGTTTTTAAATGAAGCTCTTAACTTTAAACAGGCGGTAGTAAGGTATTAAGCTCGTTTACTTTATTTATACGAAGGCATTTAATGCAGATACTCTTGTTAGACTTGGATACTGCTGTAACCGGAACATCGCTAACCCTGCGTCGAACGATGCGGCGGTCAAAAACTCGGAAGCGTGAGAAGGGTGCTCCACATTTACAATATCAAAGAGACACGGCCGTAAAAGAGATCGCGCAGCCCAGACCGGTAAAGAACATGACTATATCCATGAATGACAAACTGAGACCCTCCCTGATCTCAGAACAGGGCAGAAACCGTTTTTAATCTGAGGTATTCAGGCTGAAAACAGCAATAGTTCAGCCAAAAATGAGAATTCTTTAATCGTTTATTCATCCTCATGTCATTTCAAGTTTCTTTCCTCTGCAGAACACTAACATAAAACATGTGCTTTCACTTACAGAAATGAGCTTTAATTCATCTGAAGTACTTTCGAGTAAAATTATCTTTTCTTCTGAATGTGAATGAGATAAACTGATTTGTTTGAGTGGTTCAGCAGAATTGATTATGGACTCAAGACATGCGACCTCGACCTTCTCACAAAGTGACGGATCATTTCATATGCAGTCAAATGGCTTCACAGCGCACGTTCTTACTTGCGTGCAGCCCATAATATTTGCGGTAATAAAGAAGCTCAGAGCACAAACACACACACATAATGAAAGACGCATACGTCTATTGCTTCTGCCCAGAGACGTTTGCAAATCTAACATCGCTTTATTCCTCATATGAAGACTGTAGCAGGACTTTCACACATCAATAAGAATTCTCACTGACGTCACACAGATCAAATCTACACTCAAAGAAACGATTTGTTGGATTTACGTAAAAAAAGTAGTGTCTAGTGTCAAGTGGTTCCACTCAAATATGTTGAGTGGTTTCTACAATTAACGATTTAGTTGTGTGAACAAAAGAAATTCAAGTAAAGTTGACAAAACTTTTTTGAGTAAATTCAAACCATTCAGATTGTACCAGTAATTTTAAGTTAATTAAACTCAATATTTATCCTTCTCAATGATACTTTTTATTGTCATAGTAAGTAAGTAAGTACATTTATTTATAAAGCACATTTAAATTCAGCATTACACTGACCAAAGTGCTGTACAAATCCAACAACAAATCCAACAACTTCTAAAATTCCATAAACAGAGAGAACAAACAAAAAATAAAAAAATATCCTACATAAATTATATGCAGACTTACTGCATGTAAGTCAAAACACAGTGAGCAAATCAGCTGAGAGGATCTCAGTACGGGCATTAGCACAGTTAATGCTCATTGAATGATGCAATAGACATCATGGGCGCGCTTTAACCTCTCACATGTACCACTCTTATAAACAATGGTACACTCTAAATATCAAAAATACAACAAACTCTTTCAAACCTCAAAGATAAACGAACATTAAGCACAAACAAGTCTTTATCTTTACTTAAAATAAAACTAAATTTCGAAATTTACTGCCTAAATGTAAAGTCATGCTGGGAACTGAAAATCCCCCTCAACCAGTCGTGTTGAGTTAACTTGTTTATATTAAGTAAACTCAACAATAGGTCCAATATTATAGGGTTTTGCTTTCTACTCAACAATGTTAAGTTGACCAGTCAAACACTTGTTAAGTAAAGCCAACAGATCTACATTTGTAGTATAAATAACATAGTTAACTTACGTTAATGTAGTTACTTGCATTCTTTATGTACTGTGAACAAGGATGGGTTTAGTAAAACTAACAACAGCGACAGTTCACTTCTTTTTGAGTGTATATTTTTTAACTTGAGCCAATGAAAAAAAAGTTCAAGCTGAAGTTAAAATATAGATGTGAATCCTTACCCTAACATTTTTTAATTGGCTGAATGAACACGTTTTTTCAGTGCACCGCCTCAAACCACGAACATTACACCTGCTCATTTCAAAGCATTGAACTTGACTAAAACCCTCAAAATCACACTTCCATCCATTCGTCTGTTAAAACAAACCAGCAAATGTGTTTTTCTGGACAAACTCAACCAATTTGAACAGACATCCTGATCGATCCTAAAACAATACTGACCCTGTTTTCCTAACACACGTTTCATGTTCATTCATTTCACATCGAGTTTGACTGCAGTGCTGGATGTTAGTCGTCCGCTCATGTCTCTCGCACAACACTTTATTTTAAAATACTGACCTCGAGTCATGCTGAACATGTTTATAATACTTTTAAAGTTAAGGGACAGTTGACTCCAAAATGAAAATTCTGTCATCATCCCTACATAACATCGGGTTGTTTCAAAACTGTGTAAATGTCTTTGTTCTGATGAACACAAAGGAAGATATTTGGAAGAACGTCAGTAATCAAACAGATAGTATTTATTTCTCCTACTATGGCAGTAAATGGGGGATGACATACTGACATTCTTCCAAATATCTTCCCTTCTGTTCATCAGAACAAAAACATTTATACAGGGTGAGCAAATGATGGCAGAATTTTCATGATTGCGTAAAGTATCCCTTTAACATGATAAATAACCGTTTGTAAAACAGCAGCTCAAACATTCTGTCCAACATGAAAACATATGATCACAAGTTAAAGTTATAAGCACAAGTGAACCTGAGAAGAGACTTTACCTTGGTGATGGAGGTGGTGCAGGTGGGATCAGTGTTTGGTGTGCTGCAGGTGACGGGCGAGGTCAGCAGTGCGGGGATGACGGGCAGCGGGAGGAGACCCGGACGATTGTTACTGATGCTGGAGACTGAAGAGAAGCATCCGTTAACCGCTCCTGCACAGCTGCTCTTCACCGCACATGCGTCTCTGCGCTCCCACGTGCTCCGCAAATCCCGCTCGAACCGCTGATGATACCGAGACATCATGACAGGAACAACCTCAAGACAATAAACACAAAACACACATCTTAAGAAGACTAATGTATTACAATTCAGATGCATACATTATAAAATATGTCTTTAGTTAGTACTCGCATTCACACTACATCGGGTTTAAAATGCAAATCTAAATCTTTCGGTTGAAATAAGTGCACACAAGGGGGTACAAAGGGCCTTTTATTTAAAAAATGTGTTTTGTTATGTGGCATTTTCTGTTTGCTTAGAAGCATGATCTGCAGTTCTAAAGTTCAGCTGTAATAAAGTAACTCACATCAAGTCTTTTTGAACCAAATTATAGCGAGTATCGACAACCGTATCCACATCGATAAAACGTTAACGATACCCGTCCCTAATCTTCATATGAAAATCTCACAGCCACGTCTATAGAAAACTGTACGAGATTCTCTTTTGCATACAGTTAGGCATGAATTCAGAAATATATGTATTTATGTGCATCCACACACACAGTCATTCTATTTTTATATTGCTGCAAAAATGCAAAACCGCATTTGCATAATAGTACAATTCCTGCAGAATGTTGAAACGATCATGATCGACGAATTCAGCTGGTAAGACCTGTGACGGAGTTTCGTGCAAACAGGACTGATCAGAGAACATCAGTCAGATCACCTCACACAATACACTCAAGAGAATACAGAAATGTGCGCTTTCAGATGTTTATTGAGTCATGTACAGCATGTTTCTCCAGATGTATGTGAGGACGATGTTGAAGCAGGACAACAGCAGGAAATAGATGAGAATAAGCACAATTTGAGTCTATGGCAAAAACACAGCATCAGCCACAGCTGCTCACGAAAGCTTTAGTACAACATCAGCTTTAATAAAACCAGCCGTCACACACACACACACACAGAGAGAGAGAGAGGGAGAGAGAGAGAGAGAGAGAGAGAGAGAGAGAGACACTTTAAAATCGACTTTAAAATCATCACAATATCTGATAATATCATGTGTGTTTGACTTCGTGCAACGTCGCGCAGACGATAGGTGTACTGATTATGATATTGTGACGCTGATGTCATACACCGATCAATCTGTGGATGTGGACCGGGAGGGAATTCCTTCTGGATCCGCCAGGTGCCAAACAAACAAACACGCAGGCACGCCACGCGCACAAACCAGTAGGGATGTAACGATTCACTCAGCGCGCGATGCGATTCACAATTCTGATTTCGTGATGCGATTTAATCGCATTTTTTTCCCAGAATGAGTTGAGGAACTGCCCTTTAATTATTTCTCTAATGCTGCACAATTCTTTGTAAAAGAATGAGGAGTTAACAGATGCTCCGCCCAAGCCATCAAACATACGTTATTTAAGATGGATAGGATAGTCATTACAGGAAGGAAGTTAATTTTCATATTTTAACTAAAGATTATGAGGGCACACAAATTTTAAAAAGAGAATGACCCACATCATTCAACTATTTATAATAAACGCTGCAACATTTCATGAAAAAATCAGAAGTCATTTTTAATTTCACAGGGACTTTAAGATTTACCATGGTTCAAGCACAGTATCAAGTTAATACACGAACATATCAATCAACACATACCACCTATCCGTTTATGATAGCTGTAAACCTGATGAACGCGTGAGATGAAGCTGAAGTTCAGCGCTCAGGAATCATGTCTTGAGTTCAGAGATTGTGTTACGGTATAAAATATCACTTGCTCCAGAAATCTGATCGGAGCGTTTATAAATGTGCACATGAGAGCAGAAGATCACGCAAGCTTTATGACTGTACGTGTGTCTAAGAAACAAAAATAACAAACACACGTCTGAGACCACTAGAAGAAATGCTTCAGTTCTATATTTAACACAGATTCCATCATGAGAGAAGAAAAGAAAGCATGTTAAAAACTTGACATTCAACTGCACACAGACACACAATAATGTTGAACAAAACTAGTTTCTATTTAAACGTTTTCTTTGAAGCTGAAAGCAGAGAGCAGAAGTGTAAAGACACAGCTATTATGAGTTACACACACACACGCTTTAAAACATGAAAATGATATCAAAATATCTTACGACGGATGAAGAGTGTCGTCCAGATCAACACTTTATATCAAATGAGTTTCTGTGAGTCTTGTAAACCTGACGGACAGGATCAACCACTGAAAACTGTCCCGCCGCGCTGTCCCTCACATTAAACCTGACGGGAGGAACGAGAGAAGAGAGCGGTCCAACCACACGCACGCACCTGACATCTGATGTCATATTGATCTGCTCCATGTCTTATTTCTTTTAATGTCATATTATTATTCATCTCACTTTAGACATCTGAGTCAAAGCAATGGAGCTTCTCTTTAACATAAAAACATTCGCTCAATATGTTGAGCAGTACAAATAAATACGAAGCCAATGTTTATCAGCCGCTCTACTGCTTAACATCAACACAATGGACCCTATTTTCACGATCTAAGCGCATGGTCTAAAGCGCAGGGCGCAGGTGCACTCAGGGCGTGTCTGAATCCACTTTTGCTAGGTTAACGGCGGGAAAACGGTTGGCGCGCCCGGGCGCATGGTCTAAACGAGTTGTCCCGATTCTCTTAATGAGTAATGGGTGTTTTTTGGGCGTAACGTGCAGTAAACCAATCAGAGTGTCATCTTCCATTCCCTTTAAGGGCCAGTTGTGCTCGCGCCATGGCGGATTCGCTATTTACACGGCGGAATTTGGAAGAGCAGACACTTCTCCAGAAAGGAAACGCGTCTGCTCGTGCGAGAGGTTAAAGCGCGCGAGCAGACCATCTACAGGACAAGCCGGATTTGTATCTTTATGTCCACAATAATAATCTTTTACATTGTAATTCATTTTGATAAATATTTGGCATTATTGTGTGCTGCTGCGCGTCCCTCTGTGTGTAATAAGCAGAATGTACGAGCGCTGTGCACCCGCATATAGGCGCATATTCCTAACGCGCTCTTTAAATAACTAAAAAAAATTGCGCCATTTAGAGCAGGTTTGAGTTGGTCTTTGGCGCAGTCTATTTTCAGTTCCTCAAACTATCAACGCGCCAACAATGCGCCTGAAAGCAGCTATTTTTTAGACCAGCACGCCCATGGGCGCACAAATGAGCGCAAATGCATTTGCTATTTAAACTGGAAAATGAAATCTGCCTCGGGCTGAAACTAGCAAAAACACTTACGCTGCGCCTTGCGCCGCATTGGCGCACTGGGTGTACAATAGGGCCCAATAACACTGTTTATCATGCGTGTTATTCAATCAATTCATTAGGGCTGGGAAAAAATAATAATCGATTAATCGTTTTTTTTTTTAATGCGGTCGATTCAATATTGATTATCAAAAGCCGTGAATCAAATTTTTCTTTCATATTTCTGCAAGCACTGAACATTCATTAACGTGAATGTTATAGCTACTACTATCCACTAGATGTCACTTTTCTTTTTAAAAGGTGTGGATGCTACAACAGGGAGCATATTGTTCTTTCATTGCTTAATTAATTAATTGCCTCTCTTTACAACTAATTTTGTGACATTTTGTTTGTTATATCTTAGATGTAAAACAACCTGACCCTGTTTGATCAAGATGTGCGACTGTTCCGTTTCAATATACCCAAGTGTACCCCAAAATAACGTTTGATATACAGGTTTGTGGCTCTTCTTTTCTTTTTTTAGTTCACCTTTGTAATCTGATGCTTACAGATCTTTTTTAGAAATACCTATAGGATTTGTATTAAATCTATAATCCTTGACTCCAATCGAGAGCTTGTGAATCGGAATCGAATTGGAACATCAGAATCGATACCCAGCCCTACAATCCATGTTAAAAGCTGAAGTGCAGGAATCATTTGCTGATGGTTAGCATGTTAGTATGATGTCACTGCGCTGGGGTCAGTCAGAGGTCAAGAGAGGTTTACACGTTTAACCCTTTCAAGACCCCAATAACTCAACCAAAGCAGAAACCATTCAATATATGAAGAGTTTGGTTCCAAGTTGTTTCAAAAATCATGTTTTTTATTGTGCATTCCAATAAATATCAAACTGCCGTTGGTTTGTTTTGATTTAAGCCACAATAACTCAAGAAATACAGTTAACTAACACAATAAAACATGTAAACATAATAAAAAAACATGATTTTTGTTTTTTTTTAAAACCGAGTCATCTCATTTTGGAACCAAACTCTTCATATCACATTTCATCATTTACTGGACGTATCATTCCACAGATTCATCAGAATAGAATAACGTGCTGCTGTGTTCATCATGTGAATATTTGCTCAATATTTGCAGTGTTGACCCTTCTTTTTCAAGACCTCTGCAATTGGCCTGGGCATGCTGTCAATCAACTTCTGCTCCACATCCTCACTGACGACAGCCCATTCTTGCATAATCATTGCTTAGAGTTGGCCAGAATTTGTAGGTTTTTGTTTTGCTCGAGGATTGACCACAAGTTCTCAATGGGATTAAGGTCTGGGGAGTTTCCTGGCCATGGACCCAAAATGTTGATGTTTGGTCCCCGAGCCACTTAGTTATTACTTTTGCCTTATGGCAAGGTGCTCCATCATGCTGGACAAGGCATTGTTCATCAACAAACTGTTCTTGGGTGGTTGGGAGAAGTTGCTCTCCGGGGATGTTTTTGTACCATTCTTTGTTCATGGCTGTGTTCTGAGGCAGAATTGGCTGAGAAGCAACCCCACACATGAGCGGTCTCAGGATGCTTTACTGTTGGCATGACACAGGACTGATTGTAGCGTTCACCTTTTCTTCTCCGGACAAAAAGGATCTTTTTTACGGATGCCACAAACAATGGGAAAGGGGATTCATCAGAGAAAATGACTTTACCCCAGTCCTCAGCAGTCCAATCCCTGTTCCTTTTGCAGAATACAGTCTGTCCCTGATGTTTTTCCTAAAGAGAAGTGGCTTCTGACTAGTGTTGCTTTCGTCAACTAAAATTATGACTAAATATGGTCGTCAACGAACTTTTATCACGTGACGAAAACGAGACGAGACTCAACGTAAATGCTGGTCATGTGACGATGACTATAATTAAATGTGTAATGTTGTTGACGAATAAAAACAAGACTAAATGTGGTTTTCAAAATAAAAACTATGCTAAAATGTCTCTTCATTTTCGTTGACCAAAACGAGACGATATGTTATAACGTTATTTCGTCTGATGCTTTAACCTAGATGCGTAGCTGAATCCTGTTATTTCAATGTCATCTGGCTGTTCTGCGTGTCTGAGTGAATTATGTGCACAGTTTAACATACAACACGAGTGATGGTCGAGGATTTATCTGCGTCTGCACTGTATGAGGACATGAACACATGAACTTCATCTCCACAGTTGCTCTGAGAGTTTATTTTACGAGCGTTTACTGTTTGAGTGAAGCTAACGGCAAACACAAAAACTCAAGCGTCTTCCCAAAGACCCGTCAAAATAAAAGTCCGTTAAACTGAACACTCTTCAGACTTTAGTGAACTATAGTATTTCCTATTGAAAATTGTAGTGCCCTTGTAGTAAATTGATAAACACTGTATACTATAGTAAAGTTCAAAAACACGATAGTATCTAAGAATTTTACTGCAGTTTACTATAGTATACTACAATTTATGTGGACAAATATACCACTACTGTATAGTAAAAAAGGAAAAACACACAAATGAGAAAAATTTAAACAAATTTAGGTAGTGTAAAAATTATATGGCCCCAATTTATCCATCTGTATGTAACATGAATGTCTTTTGTCAGTTACCTGTCTTTTCATGATGAACTGCACTTGCATCATTTTTTTTTAAATGATGACAACCGACGATTTATACTTGTGCTCCTACTGTTTGGCCTGTGCTACCAAACAGGTTATGTGCAAAAAAAGTCTGTATTAATTTACTGCATTCTGTATGCTACTACAGGGCACTGAGGGCAGTCACTCTTTTCCTGTTGGTTCTTTGCAATGCTGGCAAATGTAACCTTCCAGTTGACTTGCCAAATCACTTCCATTTGTTTTATTAATAAAGGATATTGGAAGTAAAATCGGTCTGGTTATGACAAATACTTTGATTTTAATAGTCACACAGCAAGAAAAAGAAAATCTGTATAGGAAAAAGATGCATCGACGATCGTTTTATCGTCGCATCCCTCTGAATCGTAATCGAATCGCATCGTGAGGTGCCTAGAGATTCCCACCCCTACCGACGGCCTTAAATTCAAATCAGAGCGTCTTCCGTGTCTGGAATGGATGTATTCTTGAGTTTAATCTTGTTTGAAATGGGTTTGGCTAAAAGAAAATTTTGGTTTCGTCTATACTACTAGGTACTTACTATACTATATTGACGGGGTTAAATAGAATTGCATTACTAAAAAGAGACTAAAATACAATTTTCATTGACTAAAACTAGAGTAAATGTCATCAGTTTTCATTGACTAAAACTAGACGAAAATAGTCCTGGATAATTCTGACTAAAATAAGACTAAAATGCTCAGACTTTTAGTCGACTGAAACTTGACTAGACTAAAAAGTGTATGAACGTGACTAAAACTAATAAAAACTAAAATGACAGCTTGACACAAAGACTAGACTAAAACTAAAATTAAAACAGACCGCCAAAAACAACACTACTTCTGACACCAGGCCATCCTCAAAAAGTCTTGTCCTCACTGTGTGTGCAGACGCACTCACACCTGCCTCCTGCTATTCCTGAGCGAGCTCTGCACTGCTGATGCCCCGATCTCACATCTGAATCAACTGTACAAGACCGTCCTGAAGCCTTCTTCACAACAATAGAACCTCTCTCATTGAAGTTTCTGGTGATCCAATAAATGGTTGATGTAGGTGCAGTCTTACTAGCAGCAATAGCCTCGCCTGTGAATCCCTTTTTGTGCAGCGCAATGATGACTGCACGTGTTCCCTTGCGGTTAACAGAGGAAGAAGAATGATCTCCAGCACCAGCCTCCTTTTAAAGCTTCCGGTCTGTTAATCAGCATCACAGAGTGATCTCCAGCCTTGTCCTCGTCAACACTCACCTGTGTTAACCAGAGAATCACTCACATGATGTCAGCTGGTCTTTTGTGGCCGGCTTGAAATGGAATGTACATGGTTTTTTGGACTAAGTTCATTTTCATGGCAAAGGGGGACTTCACAATAAAACTCAATTCATCTGATCACTCTTCATAACATTCTGCAGTATATGCAATTCGCCATATAAAAACTAAAGCAGCAGACTTTGTGAAAATTAATATTTGTGTCATTCTCAAAACTTTTGGCCACGACTGTACATAAATCACTGAAGACATATTTGAAGAAATAATGACACAATCATTAGACCAGCATCTGAAATATTTACCCACAACCAATGACAACACACAAACAAAGTCTCTCACAACACATTTCTGTGTTTTCAGGACAAGTGTTCTTAAAGATCTACTGCTCCGTTTCTAAACCTCAGCTGCCTATCAACATTAAAAATGTAATGTTTAATCAGCCTTTCACACGGTATAAAACAATACAAAACAACGTCTGTTCATATAGCACATTTAAAACGACCAAAGTGATGTACAGGGTGTGCAATTCGAAGTAATAAAACACAGACTATAAAACACACAGACTATAAAAATGGATAAGGTTCATCTTCGCATACCAGGTCAAAGAATATTAAATGCCAAGGAGAAGAAATATGTTTTAAGAGTAGATTTAAAAATAGATAAAGTTGAGGCAGTTCTGATATGGACTGGGAGACTATTCCACAACTTAGGGCCAACAACAGACAAAGCACGATCACCTCTGTTTTTCTATGACGCTTATGCTGATGCTGTCAGTAAGACTGCTCACTTCAATTTCTAAGAGAGCAGAACGCAATCCCAGAATGCAAATCAGTTTCCAGGGTTCAGGTACACCACTAGAACATTTACAGCCATTCCATTTCACACAAGATGACCAGAAACACTGTGATGTCTACTTTTCATAAACAACACAGAGTGACGTCATTTTAACATATCTGAACATCAGTCAGTCAAAGTCACTGCTGAATAAAATCACGTGCACACATACGCACACACACACGCACGCACGCACACACACATACACACGTATACACACGCACTCACATACACACCCACCTTCACATTACAATAAGAAATATAAAATAACATTTCACCTTCAGATACCCTATAAACCTGAAAACTAAAACAAGACATGAAGAACAGTGAATATACTCAATTAATTCATGATATTAGCATAACAAGCATTTATTAACATAACGATTCATATTCTTGTGCTGGAACTGAAACATTCTGGCTTCAAATCCTGTAAAAAGTAATCTCTCAAAAAGAGAACCGATCATAGCATACAAACATCGCTCTCGTCTCCGTCCATACGTCCACACATACAGTAATTAAGTTGTCTGGATGTAAGAAGCACACAGCAGTGATCCCGACGTCACAACAAACCCTCTCCAAACACAACCATCTACACCTTTATAAAAAGAAAATAACACACAAAATACATAACATACGACACAACTTCTGTCATCTAACTAAACAATAGTTTTGTTAAAATCTTGATTTTGGTGAAGACGACATACAGTACAGACATTCTAAAGTGACTTCACCATGAACATTTTTCAAGCGTTTCATTTATTCGGTCTCATCTCAACTCTCAAACATGACAACAGAATGATTGTAAATGAGTTGAAAGACGTCCGGCACATCTTCAGAAATCCTCAAATCTTCAAGATCTTCAAAAAGCTCCCAGTCAATATGAAGTCATTTAACATCTTTTCCAAGACACAATTCTGCTTAACTCATTCATTTCTCTCGCCGACCAGCTGAAAATCTTCACCATCACACGGACACTGAATCGATCAAGTCTAACAGCCAACACCACAACTTAAACAAAGATAATGTTCCTTAATACACCAGACTGCATGAAACGTATTTTTATCATGAAGTCATTTTGACACGGACATTTACCTTCAACGTGAACAATTATTAATAAGACATTGAAGATAGAGGTTCCCTGCGAATGCCAAGAAGAGTCCAAGTGATTTCAACATCAAACATCCTTCACCTAGTAATTCAGACAGACGTTTGGTAAACAGTTACAACATCACTCTGAGAAATCAATGAACACATTTCAACGGAATGAATCACAATATTGTTTTTGCTGCTTACAAAAAACAAACTGAACCTGAGACCACTAAAGACAGATAATAATCCTCCTGTCACACACCTCACGAGGGCATCAATCAGAAAATAAACTATTCTAATACACAACTATCAAAATACGACACACACACACACACACACACACACTGCAGGGTTCAAGTAAACACTGTACTGTGCAACTATGATCTTGTTTGAAAAGCTGAATAGTGATTTACAAAGACAAAGGACCTCAGCATCATACATATTTAGAGTCGTCGAGAGAAGAACGTGAAATGTCTATTCCTGTTGACCTAATCTGACCTAAAACTATATTAAACATCCACCATCGTTTCCACATTAAGGCTTGATATTGACTGATGACTTTTGTTTCGTCTCAACAGCAAATGTAATTTTCATCAGAACTCTATGTAGAGAGGACTGAGTGAGTGCAGGTGTGTGCGCGCCTGTGACTGTTGAGAAGTGTTAAAAACACGCGCGTGCAGTCTTCACACATTCATGAACTATATAACCCTTCATCGGAAGACGGATCTCAGATCAGCTGTCAGGAAAATATAACCTCTCACAGCAGTGTGATGTGTAAACTGTCTTACCTTCAGTCCTTCTTTAAACGCGTGTGTGTATCAGACAACGCGGCACGCGCGTGTTTCATTGTATCAGACAGACAGACATCAGTCTCTTCTGGCGGCGCTCGTGCACAGCATCGATGTTAGGATGAGGATGTTGCTGCTGATGCTGCTGAGCTCCTCGGTGTGTGTGTGTGTGTGTGTGTGTTTGGAGAGTCGGCCTGTTCTCACAGCTCGTGTGTTTGCCCCGCCCCTTCACCACTGTTATTGATCCCACAGCGCCACCTGTCGAGAGAAAATCTCTTCAAACTGGTCGGATGTTTAACATCATGACTAAACTAAACCATTCTTTCTTCCGTTATTTAGTTTACTGTTCGGCTGTCCTGATGAATAAAAAAGAATAGAAATTCTTTATATATGCCATTATGATTCATTAGCTGTTTATTTTCACAAGCAGTACAACTTTTCTATATGTAGTGTGCGCGTTGGTTTTTATTCCAGTAGGATTTCCCTAACCATAACAGAACTCAACACATTACCAGTAAGTTTAGGATTCGGAGAAATTAGAATCGAAAACCATTAACGTCTGTAGACCAAATGTGAGTTTCAAAGATTTCAGATTCACATCAAACACGTGACTGACATCTGCTGGTCATGATGTGTTAGTGCAGCTGTCAGAGTTTTTTCATTCAACACTAGGGTAATTTAAAATATTTATAGTACAATTACATAGTAATTGTAATAATAAACTATGTAATAATTAATTTATACATCTAATTTATCAAGTAATTTTTTACGTTAGCCGAGACTTTTGTGTTCGACTTCATGCTTCGATCGGCGTGTGATGTCATACGCCGATCAGACTGCACAACTCCGCGTTATGGTTATATTGTAAATAATCCTTCGTGATAATATTTACATTTTCATGATACACTGACGTTTATAGATTGGAGGTGACGCTCGTGTGGGCGGGGCGTCGTGAACGGTTTGGTACGTGACTACGCGCAGTGGGCGGGGCTTGAGCGCTGCGCTGGTAAACAGATGCCATGTTGGCTGAGCAGAAATGAAGATTTTCGTGACATTATGGAGAGCGATTTCATCTGTTTAACAGATCCAGACGAGCTTCGGTGCTTCTTATCACGCTCTGAACACACAGCGAGCATTGAGAGGTGAGTCCGGATCATTTTAGCATATCAACGTCTGTCACCGTTTACAGTGAGCGAGCTTCATCCAAACTGTCAGATGTGATTCAAAAGTGTATTTTTTGAGTTCTCGGGATACGTCAACTTTATCAACTCAACACAAACTACTATTCTTATACATTTGGTTAAACGCTCCTCGCGCAGGACAAAATAAAGCATCGTGTTTTTTCAACATGGAACATTTGAAATGTTGCATATGTGGTACAGAAGTGAAAAGTTTAAAGCATTGTGTCGTTGTGTTGCTGATAGATCCAGGACCCTGTATGAAGAGATTCGGGCTGCCATCAATAATAAGGAGAAGGGTGATGTGTGGTTCTGGCGGCCGGTGTTGCCCTGGGGTGGAGTTTATCCCATCAGAGCGGGCAGAAAAGCCATCGCCTGCACACCTCTGTACGTGAAGATCAACCTGAAGAACACGTGCACCATCGACGGCTTCCTCATGCTTCTGTACGTCATTCTGAGAGACAACCACACCTTCCCCAGAGAGGTGGCAGCGTTCCTGGGCAAGCAGTTCGTGGAACGCTTTCTGTATCTCATGGACTCTTACGACTACACGACCGTCAAGATGTTGTGGATCTGGGACCGCATGTCCAAGCGTCAGTACCGCTCTGAGATCCACTGCGCGGCTCTGGAGATCGATCTCTTCGGCAACGAGCACGAGAACTTCACCAAGAACCTGCAGAACCTGATGTCCAGCATGCAGGAGAGCTGGTGCCCAAACTGGGACTGTCCGTCGCGCTTTCAGGAGGATCTACAGAAGACCATCAGCATCAGGTGTGTGCGTCCCGAAGCTTCTCGATGCTCTTCTACAGGCGCGTGTGTGTGTGTACAGATTTAAACCGATGAGACGGAAACTCCATCAGCTTCAGGTTTATAACAGCTGTGTTGTGTTGAGTAATTGATGCTTGAGCTCCTGATGTCTTTGTCATGTTTGGCTTCATCTCAAAGTCTGTCGGTCCGGTGTTGGCATGAAACCGTCGCTGCCATATAAGGTGCATCAGATTCACTCACAATCGCTGCACATGTTTGTGCACAGTGCACACACACACATGTCTGGTTTATTATCTCCGTGGGGACAGTCCATAGGCGTAATGATTTTTATACTGTACAAACTGTATATTTTATCCCCTAACCCAACCCCTAAACCTAAACATCATAGAACACTTTTTTCATTTTTAGATTTAAAAAAAATATTGTTCTGTACAATTTATAAGCTTTTGTGCCCATGAGGACCTCAATTTTGGTCCCCAGTGACACGAGTCCCCATGAGTTGGTGTGTATTCAAGTTTAGGTCCCCACCGGGATATACAAACATGAACACACACACACACACACACATGGAGCACTAACACAAAATTACACTCTAATCGCTCTCTCTCTCTCTCTCTCTCTCTCTCTCTCTCTCTCTCTCTCTCTCTGTCTCTCTCTCTCTCTCTCTCTCTCTCTCTCTCTCTCTCTCCCTCAGTCCCCCACATGAGTTGCCTGATAAAGATCTCATTCAGACAGCAGTAGATGAGTTTTTCTGCCCGCGTCTGGAACTCTGTGAAGAATACGAGTGAGTCGTCTGATTTTCTCTTTAATTCGCTCATTCTGACAGCGTTAATGGTTTCATTCATTTCTTCAAAGTGTTATTTTGAAAACGTCCGCTGTTCAGTGATATTTTGTGTTTTGTGAACTTTCGCTGTTGCACAAAGGTTTAATATACTTATAAACACACTTTTGGTATTACCAAATACTATAGGGTTTTAAGTGTCAGACACTATTATCCGTCCCTGAACTATTTTACTTCCCTGAACTATGCAACTGTTAACTATTATGTGAATCCTACATATAATCTAGCTGCTAAACAAATAAGGTAAATTAGCTAATAAAGTGGTGTTTTGTTGTAGCTGCAGGGCTCAACGCAATAAGGATTTTTTGACTGGCCCAGGCAGTGATTCAAATTTTTACTTGCCCTGCCACAAAAAATAAAATAGTTGTTATTGTTGTTTTTGACCATGTAATCTTCTATTCTGATTAGCAAACTTCTATGACACCCAAATTCAGTGGCGTAACTTTGTTTTGAAAAGTGGTGGGGACAGAGATGACACAAACAAACAGTTTCTGTAATAACTAGGGAATATTTATCATGTATAGTGAGCGGTCCGTCCATTGGCTATACTCCACTTTTCGACTCCAGCTCTCACAGTATGTGGTTCCCAAACTGTCATTTGGGGAAAGTCACTTGGCTGTTGAGGTGCACTACTCTTAAAGACAGTTTATTCCTATGACTAAAAATGTCGCTTGTTCATTGGTTTACGCGTTTTTGTGCTTGGACACTGGATGCATAAGCAATCACCGCGAGCGCGGATGATGCGCGCATCTTTATACTTGGCCGCATTCCTGAAGTCGCAACTCTCTGTCTTCCGCAAACATAACTTACGAGTGTGAGCAACAGGAGATGGTGAGAAAGTGGCACATCCTGCACTTTCCACGCGTTTTAAATATTAATGCCCCCTAAACAATACACACCTTGCGCAAGCTTTTCTTAATTTCTTCCAAAAAGTGGTGGGGACATGTCCCACCCGCAAATTACGCCTATGCCAAAATTAGATACCATCTAATACCACAGCAAAAACCATTGACCTAACAAATATACTCTCGAGCATCTTTCACACTGGCTATCGGGCACTCGCGTGAGCCCTGAGCGGACTAGCTTTCTAACGGTAGACAAAGAGAACTTAAAGGCGGGGTGTCAGTAGAGCTGTCACGATTATTAAATAATATTAAAAACTGTAGTCTTGCAAGTGAGAAAAAAACAGACTAGAAGCTTTTCTATGACTGATAGTATTTTAATGGTGGCTTCAATTCACTCCTGATCAATTTACTTCATTTACAAGTATTTGGCGGTTGTATTATTGACAGGTAAAAGCCTAAACCTTAAGTGTGATGACCCAATTTTTTCCTATGTATTTCCAAGAAAAAGAACATAGTCTTTATATTCAGAACAATATGGTCGTTTCAAAGCTGAATAAAAAATGTATGAGAATTAAAAGTCAAAGCTCTAAAACAGACAATTAATCGTCATAATCGCAATGATTTATTAGACAATTAATCGTCAGCCAAATTTCATAATCGTGACAGCCCTAGGTGTCAGATTTCTCTTAGCCGTTGTTGATGTTCAAATCACCAAAACAAACACACCCCTACCCCCATCTTACGCTTTCGTCTAATGTCTAGTGTGTGTTAGAAGTCTGGAACGGTGAGAAAACATTTGTGCTTTGTACGTTTTTTGTCTTTAAGCCAATCTTTTAGGTCTTTAGCCGGTTAAGTTTAAATCCCGTCTGGCTAGCGCGTGGAGAGCAGGCGGTCTGCTGGAACACCTTCAATCACTTGAGCGTCTAACGTTACACCACTAACACAATCCGGTCGAATGTGTTTTCGACTTCTTCTGGATGTTGTAGAAAGTCGACAAGCTCAAAACGTTTCATACCCCCGTTTACACCTGTGTTAACGTCTTCCACTTGTGATCCGATCGACCAAAACGCATATCAGGTGTAGGCTACAGGGGCACTTCAGGGGCCAATAAGATTTCAGCTGGGGCCAGCGCCCCTCTGGCCCCACCCCTAGATCCGCCAGTGGGTCACTGCTATGTTGAGATGGCTGAATGGACATGGTCATGTGTTTCAGATGCAGCGGG
Source organism: Triplophysa rosa (assembly GCF_024868665.1). Taxonomy (NCBI): domain Eukaryota; kingdom Metazoa; phylum Chordata; class Actinopteri; order Cypriniformes; family Nemacheilidae; genus Triplophysa; species Triplophysa rosa. Next base: position 25,893,799 of record NC_079899.1, on the reverse strand, counting down.
TTGAGAGAATTCAGTCAGCGTGTGTTTTGTCACGGCCCTCCTCCCTTCATCATTCTCAACATGCAGATGTGGCAGTCTGAGGATCTGTCTTATGTACCGTATCGTCTGGAACTGTCTGATCAACGGTAGATCTCAGCTGTGTCTATAGATCTTACAGTGCTTTACTGGATATTGTGGATGTGTGACATTGATGTTGTATACTGTAGGTACTCGTTAGAGGGCGCTACGCTCTTCAACAGAGATGAACATCATTATTCCGCCGTATTCCAGATGGACGGGTACTGGATGCATTATGACGGCCTCCGATCGGACAATCTGGTGCTGTTAAACAAACCACCGGAGTTCCTGCTGCTCTCCTCTTTAGTTTACATCAGATCTTCAGACAAATAAACGCCACACAATATAAACACTTCTTACCATCATCACAAACCTCTTCAAAGTTTTCATTCTTTATCCCTTCAGTCCTGCTGTCGCTGTGTTTTATGTTGTCCATCGAACACTAATTTCTGTATTTGTTTGTCAGTATTCCCTTCACAAATGGTCTCCGTTGATTAATGACTTTTCGTGTTACAATATATTTTTGTGTATGAGGCGATAAGATGATATCAGATCAGAAATTTTATACTCTTATACATCATTCTTTTTGTAATTGCTCTATAAGACCGTCTGGCCTTGCGGAGCTTTTCTCTGGCGTGCTTGGAATCCAAGAATATTGATGTGAACTATAATAGTTTTGGAATTATTAAAGTGAAAAAGCTCACAACTGCATTCAACAACCAGTCATACACAAGCCAAAATCATGCAATGACGTGTTATTTCTGTCTGAAACAGTGTTTCACGTCAGGGTGCTTGTTTTACACAGATTGTTAAAGGTCAATTCAATATTTTCTTAAGTCACATTAGCATTCTATCATTTTTACATTGGTTCAGTATGCTTATTTGTTCTTAAGTCAGTTCTGGTTTTACATGTAACTGATGCCGATTGTCTGTTTGTAAATCTTGATTTCATGCATAAATTTGCTTGAAAAAATTCCTTGTCTTTATTTCTTAATCTGCCTGAATATTTCAAGTTACAGATTTTTAATTTCAGTGCATTGTTAGGGGAGTTGAATCACAATATCAATGCATTTTATGTTTTGTATTTCTAATATGCTGTCATGTCAAATGTTGGGTGGAGGGTGATTTACTGAAATTTTGTCTTGGGTCTCGAAGGTCTTTCGGTGATGAAATTATAACGCAGAAACACATTTCCAGGCCTTTATTTAAGATTCGATCAGCTGCAACACATAAATTGGCAAAAAAAGGTGTGCTATGTTCTCTCGATGCTCGATAAATGTAAAAAAAAAAAAAAAAATAGTGCATCTGTAGCTAATATTATCTGTTTAGTTCCAGTAACAATCCACAGGTTTATCAAAAAATCATTCTAATCCAGACACAAAGCAGACTGCTTTCCTCATGAGAAATCCAGACACAAACATTATGTGTACAACGGTCAAACTACACTTTCATTCATAAACAAGCACTTTGGTGAACGCAGCGACGGTCAGGACAATAAAACACACATTTAAACATCCACTATTTTGCAGTTTCATGTTTTCAGCTTTACATTTATGGCCATTAGAATTCAGTTGAAATAAGAAAACAACATCACTAAAGGATTGCAATAGAAGAGCGTGATGTCATCACCATTTCATTACATGAGATGCATTCATTCATAACTACAGCCTGCAGTCATGTGATCAACTTATAGCAAATGAACACACGTGTGCGACTTCGGTTCACATGGAATCAAACACAAGACGAGATGTTGGTCAGTGTGAATCACTTCAGATGTCCTTGACACAAAGAAACAGTTCTTATTGCTAGTCAAACACAAACCTTTTCCTTCTTGACCTTTGAAATCTTACTGTTGACATTTATTCTTTTAAATGTGTAGCCACATGACAGTATAATCACAATAGAGTAAAGATTGTGATTTTCATGTCTAAACGATCATAGCCATTCAGAGTGTTTTTAACAAACTTATAAACATAAATATAAACTCATATTCGTTGTAAATGCAGAACAGCACGTTTGTAAAAACATACAGTAAATAAAAAACCAAAGCAGACTCAACATGCCATTCGGTCAGTCACAGGATATTAAAACACCTTGGCTATTTGATGATTAAAAAAAAGAGAAATTGTATTATTGCATTGTCAGAATGCCTTCAAAATAAATATTCGTATCTACAAAGTATCAAATGGTTTTGTAAGTGCACAATTCGTCCGATTCATTCATTCAGTGAATCTCCGAGGAATGAATCAAACGGAATCTGTAACTGAACATCAGACTCGCTTCCGATTCCTACTGATGCTCCGTTTAAATGAATCTGAAGTGAAATCAAACAGAAATACAAGAGAAACTGAAATGCTTCTTCTGTTTGACTGCACATGGAAAGCTGAAATGTGTTGGCACTGGTGTGATGTGCGATCATGAGATTAAACAGAAGTTTGACTGTTTTTTACCTGTTCATCACTAAACGTGTAATGAGATGAATGGATTTATATAGCAAGAAATCTCATGTAGATTGTGATGAGCTGTTGTTTGATGCTTCTTTAAGCATTTTAACACAAACAAAGATGAGAAAATCAAGTTTCACTTGATGAGAAACACAAAACCACAGAATCCTGAAATTAGCACCAGTCATTGTGTGTGTGCTTCAGTCATACAGAAAACACACACACACACACACACACACAGGAATCTTTAACGTAAGGGATAATGTACAGGCAGCCGGTTGTTATCGCAGAAATAAGCCCTGACAGTCTGATCAGGACCTGATGCGAAGCGGAGGCGATAACAGCCGGCTGGCCAATCAGAATCAAGCATTCCGACTCACTTAAACATGGAAAAGTCTGATTGTCTTGAAATGACCCCTTTAAATTCCAAACTTTTCTACCCACATAGACGCAAGGAAGAACTCTGCCCAGTGAGACCATCTGCATGCAATCAGCCTCCTTTGTCACATCTTCATCAGTGGACTGGTCCAGAGAGGTGGTTCGAGACCCTTCCATCAACACTGTGAGTCAGCACAATCTGAGATCTGAGTCATAGGTTTGCGAAGGAGTGTACATGTGCAACACTCGGCAGACGCTGAGAGGAGGCGGATTTCAGGAGCAATAACAACTGAAGTTCACAGGCCATAGAAACAGCATCTTGAAATGCATGGAAATCGCGAGTCGGATCGCTCTGTTATTTAGTGTCTTGCCTCACACACTTTGTAAAATCTATGTTAGGTAAAAAATGGTTTCTTACAAGCAAACTGGTATGAATGAAATTGACAGCCCTTTTCGCAATGACTTATGAACTATTTTCATGAATTCAAAGGAAATGAACGACTATATATAAAGCTTGTTCGATAGCTAACAAACCTCATGTCTTATGATTCCTCTCTGTTAGATCCCTCTGAACTGTTGGGCTATTTTCTATCCCCGACGAGCAGCCGATCAGGCAGAGGAGCTGGTGTCCACATTCTCCAGGGTTGCCGGACCCATGGGCATCAGAATCGAGCGACCCATCCGCGTTGAGCTGCGAGACGACCGAACCGAAACCTTTGTCAAGAGCATTCACTCTCAACTCACCAGTGAAGTAAGAAATTGTCAATACAATTAGACACAAAATGAGATTTCATGTTTAGAATTTTTTTTACTGTTTAGACGTCAATTTCATGTTACGTGGCAATGCAATGTTATTTAGGACATGTAACATGAATCATGTTTGGGTGAGGTTGGTGTGTGAAATGGCTAAATACTACTGATTAAATGTTATATTTGAGGATTTGTAGGTCCTATTAAATGTTTAGTAGTGTAATGCAGTGTTTTTTCTCTCCTGGGTTTCAGCCTCGTCTGCAGCTGGTTGTTTGCATTTTGACGGGGAACAGAGACGACTTGTACAGCGCCATCAAAAAGCTCTGCTGTATTCAGAGTCCAGTACCATCACAGGTTTCATTTGATCTCATTCTCAAGATTTGTATTTTTACTACATTATTTGCTGCTTGGTTACCAATAATTGCAACCAAAGTTAAAAAAACAACTGAAACTAAATACATTTAATTCTGATCTTATGATTTAATCTTAAATGACAATGTTATATTTTTTTGTTAGATTTATATATATATATATATTGCACTAGATTCCTAAGTCACAGAAATGTCTGTCTTTTTCCTTTTTCTAGGCCATCAATGTGCGGACCATCTCTAATCCTCAGAAGCTCCGAAGCATCGCTCAAAAGATCCTTCTGCAGATTAATTGTAAACTGGGAGGAGAGCTGTGGACAGTTAGTGTTCCTCTGGTAAGTGTGTGCTATCAGTGCCCAGCAGGCATGTACTAGGCCATCAAAAATGCCAATTGACAATTAGACTTAAAATGTATTTATTGACAGAAATACCTGATGGTTATTGGAGTGGATGTTCATCATGACACAAACAAGAAAAGCCGATCTGTTATGGGCTTTGTGGCAAGTCTCAACAGGTAACTGAAATGAAATGGTTTTGATTTGACTGGGTTGATCTTTG
>NC_079899.1:25856481-25888409 GCF_024868665.1 Triplophysa rosa | reverse complement strand
CTTTCCACGCGTTTTAAATATTAATGCCCCCTAAACAATACACACCTTGCGCAAGCATTTCTTAATTTCTTCCAAAAAGTGGTGGGGACATGTCCCACCCGCAAATTACGCCTATGCCAAAATTAGATACCATCTAATACCACAGCAAAAACCATTGACCTAACAAATATAAAGTTCAAACGTTATTAAAGACAAGTAAACAGTCAGTAAAGAACTCTCTGTCTCTTTCGGGTTGCTCACGTTATCAGCCACAGCTGTTTTACACCGCATGCAGTCAGTAAATAAGAACAAATGAACAAAACAAAAAAAAGACAAGCTGTAGCACATAATATAAATAAACAGAAGACATTCCACATTGCTTTAGGTTTTTAGGCTTAATGGTGTTCAGCTACAGATATAATCAAATGCAATAATCAAAATGCAAAATAATATTTTCAGATGACAGAATGCATATTCTTCACTGTGTTAAATATAAAAATGACGACTGACTGTTTTCCAGGATTCTCGTCAAGTCGGGTATTTTTGACATAGTTCTGTGTGTGTTTGTCCCTTCAAGCACAAGAAGACACGGAAAGAAAGGGAGAGAGAGGTCTGAGGCGCAGGCTGATCGAGCAAGTCACAAATCCGTCAACAGACTCGACTCTCGAGCGTCTTTCACAGTGGCTATCGGGCACTCACGTGAGCCCTGAGCGGACTAGCTTTCTAACGGTAGACAAAGAGAACTTAAAGGCGGGGTGTCAGTAGAGCTGTCACGATTATTAAATAATCGTCTCATCGCGATGGTTTCAGATCATCGCAATTATCGCACATCTCTATTGAAGACACTAGGGGGAGCTGTAGTGCATCTGCATATTGCATATTTTAGTGTATATATTGTAACTAAAGCATGGTAATACTTGTAAAATGTACCACCACAACACAATCACTTTAAAAAAAACTAATGCGTGTACCATAAAAATATCCTGCAGTACAGTTTAATGTTATTTCAGTGTGAAAACCAGTCTACCAAAATTTCATTAACACACAAGTAAACTTTTACTGTAGTCTTGCAAGTGAGAAAAAAACAGACTAGAAGCTTTTCTATGACTGATAGCATTGTAATGGTGGCTTCAATTCACTCCTGATCAATTTACTTCATTTACAAGTATTTGGTGGTTGTATTATTGACAGGTAAAAGCCTAAACCTTCAGTATGATGACCCAATTTTTTCCTATGTATTTCCAAGAAAAAGAACATAGTCTTTATATTCAGAACAATATGGTCGTTTCAAAGCTGAAAAGTCAAAGCTCTAAAACAGACAATTAATCGTCATAATCGCAATGATTTATTAGACAATTAATCGTCAGCCAAATTTCATAATCGTGACAGCCCTAGGTGTCAGATTTCTCTTAGCCGTTGTTGATGTTCAAATCACCAAAACAAACACACCCCTACCCCCATCTTACGCTTTCGTCTAATGTCTAGTGTGTGTTAGAAGTCTGGAACGGTGAGAAAACATTTGTGCTTTGTACGTTTTTTGTCTTTAAGCCAAGCTTTTAGGTCTTTAGCCGGTAAAGTTTAAATCCCGTCTGGCTAGCGCGTGGAGAGCAGGCGGTCTGCTGGAACACCTTCAACCACATGAGCGTCTAACGTTACACCACTAACACAATCCGGTCGAATGTGTTTTCGACTTCTTCTGGATGTTGTAGAAAGTCGACAAGCTCAAAACGTTTCATACCCCCGTTTACACCTGTGTTAACGTCATCCACTTGTGATCCGATCGACCAAAACGCATATCAGGTGTAGGCTACAGGGGCACTTCAGGGGCCAATAAGATTTCAGCTGGGGCCAGCGCCCCTCTGGCCCCACCCCTAGATCCGCCAGTGGGTCACTGCTATGTTGAGATGGCTGAATGGACATGGTCATGTGTTTCAGATGCAGCGGGTTGAGAGAATTCAGTCAGCGTGTGTTTTGTCACGGCCCTCCTCCCTTCATCATTCTCAACATGCAGATGTGGCAGTCTGAGGATCTGTCTTATGTACCGTATCGTCTGGAACTGTCTGATCAACGGTAGATCTCAGCTGTGTCTATAGATCTTACAGTGCTTTACTGGATATTGTGGATGTGTGACATTGATGTTGTATACTGTAGGTACTCGTTAGAGGGCGCTACGCTCTTCAACAGAGATGAACATCATTATTCCGCCGTATTCCAGATGGACGGGTACTGGATGCATTATGACGGCCTCCGATCGGACAATCTGGTGCTGTTAAACAAACCACCGGAGTTCCTGCTGCTCTCCTCTTTAGTTTACATCAGATCTTCAGACAAATAAACGCCACACAATATAAACACTTCTTACCATCATCACAAACCTCTTCAAAGTTTTCATTCTTTATCCCTTCAGTCCTGCTGTCGCTGTGTTTTATGTTGTCCATCGAACACTAATTTCTGTATTTGTTTGTCAGTATTCCCTTCACAAATGGTCTCCGTTGATTAATGACTTTTCGTGTTACAATATATTTTTGTGTATGAGGCGATAAGATGATATCAGATCAGAAATTTTATACTCTTATACATCATTCTTTTTGTAATTGCTCTATAAGACCGTCTGGCCTTGCGGAGCTTTTCTCTGGCGTGCTTGGAATCCAAGAATATTGATGTGAACTATAATAGTTTTGGAATTATTAAAGTGAAAAAGCTCACAACTGCATTCAACAACCAGTCATACACAAGCCAAAATCATGCGTTATTTCTGTCTGAAACAGTGTTTCACGTCAGGGTGCTTGTTTTACACAGATTGTTAAAGGTCAATTCAATATTTTCTTAAGTCACATTAGCATTCTATCAGTTTTACATTGGTTCAGTATGCTTATTTGTTCTCAAGTCAGTTCTGGTTTTACATGTAACTGATGCCGATTGTCTGTTTGTAAATCTTGATTTCATGCATAAATTTGCTTGAAAAAATTCCTTGTCTTTATTTCTTAATCTGCCTGAATATTTCAAGTTTCAGTGCATTGTTAGGGGAGTTGAATCACAATATCAATGCATTTTATGTTTTGTATTTCTAATATGCTGTCATGTCAAATGTTGGGTGGAGGGTGATTTACTGAAATTTTGTCTTGGGTCTCGAAGGTCTTTCGGTGATGAAATGATAACGCAGAAACACATTTCCAGGCCTTTATTTAAGATTCGATCAGCTGCAACACATAAATAAATTGGCAAAAAAAGGTGTGCTATGTTCTCTCGATGCTCGATAAATGTAAAAAAAAAAAAAAAAATAGTGCATCTGTAGCTAATATTATCTGTTTAGTTCCAGTAACAATCCACAGGTTTATCAAAAAATCATTCTAATCCAGACACAAAGCAGACTGCTTTCCTCATGAGAAATCCAGACACAAACATTATGTGTACAACGGTCAAACTACACTTTCATTCATAAACAAGCACTTTGGTGAACGCAGCGACGGTCAGGACAATAAAACACACATTTAAACATCCACTATTTTGCAGTTTCATGTTTTCAGCTTTACATTTATGGCCATTAGAATTCAGTTGAAATAAGAAAACAACATCACTAAAGGATTGCAATAGAAGAGCGTGATGTCATCACCATTTCATTACATGAGATGCATTCATTCATAACTACAGCCTGCAGTCATGTGATCAACTTATAGCAAATGAACACACGTGTGCGACTTCGGTTCACATGGAATCAAACACAAGACGAGATGTTGGTCAGTGTGAATCACTTCAGATGTCCTTGACACAAAGAAACAGTTCTTATTGCTAGTCAAACACAAACCTTTTCCTTCTTGACCTTTGAAATCTTACTGTTGACATTTATTCTTTTAAATGTGTAGCCACATGACAGTATAATCACAATAGAGTAAAGATTGTGATTTTCATGTCTAAACGATCATAGCCAATCAGAGTGTTTTTAACAAACTTATAAACATAAATATAAACTCATATTCGTTGTAAATGCAGAACAGCACGTTTGTAAAAACATACAGTAAATAAAAAACCAAAGCAGACTCAACATGCCATTCGGTCAGTCACAGGATATTAAAACACCTTGGCTATTTGATGATTAAAAAAAAGAGAAATTGTATTATTGCATTGTCAGAATGCCTTCAAAATAAATATTCGTATCTACAAAGTATCAAATGGTTTTGTAAGTGCACAATTCGTCCGATTCATTCATTCAGTGAATCTCCGAGGAATGAATCAAACGGAATCTGTAACTGAACATCAGACTCGCTTCCGATTCCTACTGATGCTCCGTTTAAATGAATCTGAAGTGAAATCAAACAGAAATACAAGAGAAACTGAAATGCTTCTTCTGTTTGACTGCACATGGAAAGCTGAAATGTGTTGGCACTGGTGTGATGTGCGATCATGAGATTAAACAGAAGTTTGACTGTTTTTTACCTGTTCATCACTAAACGTGTAATGAGATGAATGGATTTATATAGCAAGAAATCTCATGTAGATTGTGATGAGCTGTTGTTTGATGCTTCTTTAAGCATTTTAACACAAACAAAGATGAGAAAATCAAGTTTCACTTGATGAGAAACACAAAACCACAGAATCCTGAAATTAGCACCAGTCATTGTGTGTGTGCTTCAGTCATACAGAAAACACACACACACACACACACACACAGGAATCTTTAACGTAAGGGATAATGTACAGGCAGCCGGTTGTTATCGCAGAAATAAGCCCTGACAGTCTGATCAGGACCTGATGCGAAGCGGAGGCGATAACAGCCGGCTGGCCAATCAGAATCAAGCATTCCGACCATCCGTGTAATAAATTGTGTATAAAGAACATGAAGCTGAGCATTATGATTTTTTTGTTTGTTCTTTATCATATTCTGAATTTTTACAGTACATATGCTGCACTCCCTTGTAGGGATGTAACGATTCACTCAGCTCACGATGCGATGCGATTCACGATTCTGATCTCACGATGCGATTTATTCACGATTTACTCACGATTTATTTTGAAAAAATGAGTTGAAACCAATTAGAAATGAACAACGTCCCTTGCATTATTTCTTAAATGCTTCACGTTTCTTTGTATGATAAAATAATGTTTTATTTCAAATAACAAAACTAAACTGCAATTTTATAACAAATTAATAATAGAAAAAGTCTCTTTAATATAAACAAACTAATACTGTCTGTGCTTTTCTTGGATTTTTTTGCATTAAAGAAATATCAGCATCCACGTTTAGGTTTGCAGTGAAAATAGCGGCCCCTGCTGTTCAAAAAATGTATTGCGATTCAGTTCAAGCCTCAACCGATTTTTATCGTCGCTCATTATAACCGATTTTCAGCCGGCTCACGGTGAATCGTTACATCCCTACTCCCTTGCGGTTATATAGTTAATTAATAAATATAAATCATAAAATTACAGAACAATCTGAGAATAATTGTATTAATTATGTTAATAATAATAATAATTTTGGGGCAAAAATGTGCATTGTGACATGACATGAACACAATACCACAATGCAAAACATCTCAGCTTCATTTTCTTTATTCTGGATAACTTCTGAATGTTTCTCTTGAACGGTGGGTGAAATATGAGGCAGATATTTCATGTGAGACGGAGGATTCTCAGAGACAACACACACAGTCATCATCAGTATGTCAGTGCATTAGTTAGATGAGTACAGCTCACGTTCACATTTACTATCAGCTCACGCTATATACAAGACACGAGGCAGCCCTTTATCACAGAGTATACGCGCGCGCACACACACACACACACACACACACACACACACACAGACACGGGACTGGATCTGTCAAACGTAAAGGGGAAAGTGCTCAGAGGCAGCTCTGGAACGCCTCACACACGCACGCGCTGTTCCACGTCCTCTGCGGGTTCCGGAAGGCTCTCGGCGCCGTGCTGGCGTGTGGCAGTCCCGCCGCCCTCGCGTGTCCTAAATACTCCACGTGAACGTCAGAATGTGACGCAGATGAGCGGAAACACGCCACAGAAATAGAAGCCATGTTTCCCCTTGTCCTCTCTCGTACAGCGGCAGCCATGAGCCCGGGGTCAAAGGGCAGTGAGGCCTAAGTTACAGCGGCAGTACATCATCCCGCTAGAGTCGTGCCAGCTGTCCGTGATTGGATCGTAACGCTGGACCGTATTCAGGTACGAGGAGCCCGAGTGACCGCCCACCACATACAGGTAGTTATCCACCACAGCAGACCCGACTCCTGCACACACAGAGAACATCATCTACATTCAACTCGCGCTTATTTTCATCACAGCCTGCCGTCAATTATGATGTTTTATTATAATCATATCAAGGTTCTGTTTACCTGTGCGGGGCTCGTTCATCGGCCGACACGTCGTCCACTGGTTCTGATGCGGGTCGAATCGCTCGATGCTGGATAAATGAGAAACGCCGTTGTGCCCCCCCACGACGAAAATGAAGCCCAGCATCACGCCCACTCCAAAGTTGATGCGTTTATCACCCATGGACGCCACCATCTCCCATGAGTCTTTGCTTGGATCGTATCTCTCCACACTGTTCGTGAACACAAGAGCTGTTAAACATCAAACTTATGTGACTTTGAACATGTTAGCGTCGCAAGTCTGCTCTACATATGACTCCGTTGAAGTCTTTTGGTTATCTGATGACTTCTGTGATCTCAGAATCACAAACGATTCTAGACAAATCGATTCGTTCATTTAAAGATGACAGATGAGCTGGAATAGTGAAATGACTTTAAACGAAGAGAGAAAACATGACAGCGGCCAAGTGTGTTTCCACAGCCCCAGAACGCTCTTCATGTGTTTAGAGACTCTCTCAAGAGAGCCGCTGTGATCATAGAAACACAACACAACATGAGCCACGAGTGAACAATGACGCTCGTTAAAGGACACTACACACAAACTACTCTGAATTTAAACACACAAACCACTAAACTACACCAACGCACAATTCCCAGAATGCATCAGCTGAGGAAATAACATCGGTACCTGTTCATATGCGCAGGGCCGTAGCCTCCGATGGCGTAAATCATCCCGTCCAGCACAGCCGTGGCGAAACAGCTGCGCGATTTGGTCATGGGCGCCACGGGCTGCCACTCCTTGACTTTGGGCACGTATCTCTCCACAGACTGAAGGTAATACTGACCGTCATATCCCCCCAGAGCGTACAGGTCCCCGGCCAGCACCACCACACCCAGAGTGCTCCGGCATTCAGCCATCCGCTCCACACTGGACCACGTGTTACTGTCAGGGTCCCATCTCTCCACGCTGCTCTCGTGTCGCCGGTAACTGATGCCCTGACGCATGTGTGTGGCGATCCCGCCCACCACGTAAACCTTCTGGTCCAGAACCGCCACTCCAAACTCATAACGTGGAACCGTAAGAGGAGCCAGACCGATCCACGAGTCCGTCTGTGGGAAGTACATCTCCATACTGACACACACAACACACAAACACATCAACTTTAGGCATCATATCATTTTCAATCAAATTAAAGCAAATACAGTGAACATCACTTGTGTACGTGACACACACACACACACACACAGTCAATTCCAGCTGAACCAAAGCGGGAAACTCAACGACTCTTTCACCTTTCCAGGGTGGCGAAGAGGCCGGCTTTTCCTCCCACCGCCAGCAGGACTTTAGGAGCGCAGCGCGGGCGCGTGGACAGCACGGTCTGGTAAGAGAGGCGGTGCTCGGGCAGAAAGTGATATTTGAGGGCTTCGTTGAGCAGGTGTTTGCAGGCGTGATCGTCACGGATCAGGTGATTGGCCTCGTAGAGTCGTGTCAGGAACTTCACGCTCAGCAGCGGCAGTCGCACGCAGTGCAGGAGCTGCGCCAGATACTGCTGCCGCTCCGCCGGGTCGTATTTGATCCACGACTCCAGCGCGTAGAAGACCGTCTCCTCCGTCACCACGTTCAAGCAGTCGTTTGACACGATCTCGTCCAGCTCGGCCCGCGTCAGTTCGAAGAACTCCTCCGTCTGACACACCTCCTCGAAGTTCTGACAGATGAATTTAGTGGCTGCCAGACAGAGATCGTGACAGCCGTAGGTTTCTGCGAACCGTGAAATGCCGATGCAGTTCCCTGCGTCCAGCTGACTCTCCAGAAAGCTGCAACACTCTTTCAGCACCAGTTTAACCTGTAGGAGGTTCGCGGCGGGGAGCAGAGACTCCACCGTCTCCTGTGAGATAAACACGGTTCCCGTGTACGCGTACTCCACGATGGCCTGATGAACAAACACACGACACGTGAAGACAACTTCTTACATACTTATGAGTGCGTTTCACTGCAGGCTGGAAAGATTTGAAACAGCAGCTGTGTGTGCCAAGGAGTTCACATCCACGTTTCACCACAAAATCAGAAGACAAACTATTGTTTTTTACATTTGGACATTTGTATTTTTAGACTTCCATGACAACCGCATCGCCCCTCAATCTCTCATTATCATAACATGCAAAAATAAACATTTTCATGGCTATGTGGTCTGGATGTTTAAACTTTGAATGTAAATCACTCCTAATGATGACGAGCACAAGACTCCGATACAGTCATGTTTGGAGTATTTATCTCAGCATAAAAGTAGATTATGGTGTTCTATTAAAAAACACATGATCGATTCAAAATGCTAAATGCATTAATGGACCTAAAAATGTTATCAACACAAAATTCTTCTCTTTTGAGATGAAACGGGACCTGGAGTCATCTGAAATAGTTTGCGGAAGGGAACGAGTAGTGTGGAGGTTTTATTAAACACAAGCTCATCACCTTAAGAGCGGCTTCGTCCACGCACTGAAACTCCACCTCTGAGGTCTCTTTCTCCGACAGGTTTCCCGTGAACATGGCTTTGAAATACGGGCTGATACTGGCCAACACCACTTTGTGGGCGTGAATCTTGGCATCACCCACTCGCAGTACGATGTCACAGAGCTCATGGTCCTGTCGCAGGAGCTGTAGACCCTGCAGGAGCTGCTCGGAGTGTGGACGCGTCAGACTGGCAAACATATACGACTTTGCCGACTGGTCCATCTTACAAACACAAAAGTGAAGTGTCACGTTTTTCTCACATCCTTACACCCCAAACTAACACAACTGGTTGAAAGAAACAGGTCAATGTTATGACCATTAACTGAAACACAAAATAGTATTTATTTAACATCTCAAACATGACACAGTGCCACAGCAGCACAGACTACTGACACATTCATGACATACACACGCACACACAAACTCTACATGACACACTCTTTCCCTATTTACTGATTAACACAGAGAAGTCTGTCCTAGAAAGACGTAAAATGAAGAGATGCACATGCTTTTTTTGTACTTTTTGGCCCTTATAGCTGTTTTATTTTTATAGGACAGTGGGAGAGAGACAGGAAGTTATGGGATGAGAGAGAGAGGAATGGACTCCAACTCGGGTCACCCAAAGTGCTGCTGCACAACATGTCCCCTGGACCACCGGCCGAGTCTATAAGCATCATTTGACACGGCTCTAGACAGCCCACCGGGTGTTAAAACACAGCTAAACACCCATTTTCTCAACCAAATCAATTCAAAGACAAAAAGCGACATATGATTGCTGACAATGCTGTCTAGATGGGGAGCTCACTAGGTTTTGAGAGTCATGATCTTTAGGGAACATTAGACTCTCAGTGGAGCAGCAGATGAACAAACAACAGTGATGGAGAAGCTCACACACTAGACTTCATCTCAACTGAGGCTCTTTTTAAACAAACCTGCAAGCATCGGGTCACAACATGAATGTTTTGTTAGTGTCAAATTTAAAGTCCTCATTTTTACAAATACTTACATAACAATAGTCGTGAATCGAAAGATAGAGATCGTCCTATCAGACCCCCAATGAAGTCATCAACTGATTATGATGGACAGAACGCTGTCTACGTCAGAAGGAGACCTATAGGTTTTAAGACACAGATGCCCGACGGTGCGTAAAAAGCGCACTAGATTCGGTTCATCATACTATATCTATGGTTAGTTAGAACGACAGCAATCACATGATATATATTCACTGACAATATTAGAGATCCCACAGACGTTCATTAGTCACTGACACAGATTAAAATCACCTTCATCACAGAGTGATATGAATAACGTTAATCATAAAAAATGCTCATGAAGAGAAGTGCTAGCGTTAGCATCTGCATATAGAGCTCCGGTGCAGCACAACACGCTGTTAAACTCTGATTTATACTGTCCTCACGTTTACTTCAGCCATGGAAAATGCAGAAATAACATGTTCATGGAGTGTTTACCTGTATTTGTGAGGGATGTCTGACAGTTTGAAGCTCAAAGCGGCGGCGGCTGTCAGGAAAACAAACACAAATCAGCGCATGCGTCACTTCCGGAAAACCAGTCAGCGGTGAAAAAAACCCGCTAACGTCCCTAAATAAACACAAGCGACCACCAAACGACACATATACTGACTACAACACTGCCGTAATGTAACATTACATTACAATATGATTCCTTAACACAAACAAAAATATCCTAAAACACAACAACAACAACAACATCTAGCTATCTAACATACTACATTGAGCTTTAACATATATTGATATATTGATATGATCAGAATAACTCACTTATTCACACATCGGGTTATATAAGTTGCATTTTAATAGACATTTTAGTTTCTAAAACTGGGAACTTTGACGTTTTAGTTGGTAATTTTGAAAGGTAATTTCCATGACATTTAGGTATAAAAATAAAACAAATCACGCCATATATGACACACTATTGTATGGTATATTTTTAAAAGCATTTGTATTTTTGTTGTGTGTGGTTCCATGGACATGTCTGGGTGGGTCAGGGACTTTACACTTGTAAACTACACTTCCTACAATACCCTGCGCAAGTGAGCCCGCGGAGAGGTCAGAGGTCTCGTCGCCATGGCAGCGGCTGGTTTGTGACATCGGCGCCATTTTGGTTGAGTGTTGCGATGGAAGCAGCGAGAAAACCAAAATCAGACCGAAAAACAGCCAAAACCAGACCGAAATCATACCGTTTGACCTCAGACTCACATAATCAGAGTGAACCAGAGCGAGAATCAGACACAATCTGGAGCGAAATCATCTGGACTCGTTTTTATCGTCAATAACAGGTTTGATTCTCACTCGAACACACAAACACTTAGCATATTCATAAAACACAGTGTTTCTTACAGTTTCGTGATGGTCATGTTTATAATGTGAATATCGTGCCCATGTCAGTGTTGTTATAGTGTGTATGAATCATCGTGTTTCACACAAAAACCGCCTTTTGCTTCGATGAAAGTACACATGTATGGAGTGAAAATATAAAGCAAACGTCAGTCGTGATGAAATGACGGTAACAGCGTTACATCTTTACACATAATGAACGTATAACATGATGTGGAGTGAATGTCGCGCTACAGGTGGTTTCTCTCTGTCATATGATTCAGAGTCGTTTAGAAATGAACTCTCCATGAATTACAGTCTAATTCACACCGACCATTCACATTATTCATGCAAATGATAATTCAGAGTGCATTAACCTTTAAAAGACACTTCAGACACTCCGCAGCTGTTCACACTCTTATTTTAACCAACACAGCACATTCACTTCACTCCTTTTATGGCATTTTCTTTTCTACACAGACAGACATAACGTGATTCATCGAGATAAACGGTCTTTATGAAAACAAACTAGGGATGCACCGATATGTAAATTTTGGCCGATAACCGATAATTCTTCAACATTGGAAGCCGATAACCGATATATTGTTCGATATACCGTATCTAAATTGTAATATAACATTTTCTGTGACTGAAAATGTATTTCTTTCACCTGAAAATCATGTACCAAGCCTACTTTGCACTAATTAAAGATTGTTTAACTTTTAAACGTTTCTGGTATGATGTTTACTTGATAAACAAATTCTAGATGTTCTTTCAGAGCGACCCAGAAAAGTGTTCTTAATAGCCACGCGTCTAACAGGTGTCAAGACAGAAAGCGTTCAGACAGCAGTCTGATTCAAACAATATGCTTTTGTTCATATAATTTGCACATCCATAAATATCTACAGTACATACTGTACCTACATCAACCGTGTTTGGCTAATATCAGTAAGTGAACGATCACGACAGAAAGACAGTACTTTGCTGTGTTTTAACTGTGAGCAGCGTGCAGCTGAAGTGGTTCAACCAGAGGAAATGATTCATAATTTATCGGCTATAATATATTGGCCTGAATTTTGATTGTTGTTGTTTTATAGTAAAACTATGGTTTATTTTAGAAATTATCGGCCGTTAATTTATCGTGCGTCCCAAAAATAAACCAATTCTTTACTATAAAACAACAACATAGTTACTATAATTAAACCACGGAAACCACAAGTGAATAATGTTCTTTCTACAGTAACCTACTGTAATGGTATTTGTAGTAAGACTGTGGTTATACAAATAGAAATGTGTCTGCCAAGAACTGTAATAAAACCGTGGTTAATTTTCCTGTGGGTGTGTACGTTTAGTTTATATAAAACATCTGTGTGTTCTTCTCTAGTTGTGGAGCTGCTACACATGTTCACATCACAAACACAGTCCCATCATGTGACGCCTCTACATTTCTCACCATCATGACACAAGTCCGCCTCTGACTGGATTCTGAGCGGCAGCACCATCGTCCATGATGATTTATGGATTAATACCTCAGGAGTTACACCAGCAGCTCCTGGACCACCAGAACTACCAGAACCGGACCAATGGGGTGGAGAAGTTGAAGAACATTCTCCTGGAGCTGGATCTCAACCAGGTGACCTCCGGCAGCATCGCGGAGTTCATCCAGTTTCTACGGAAACTTCTGGACGACAACAACTTTAAGGTCTTGTACGGCACCTTGCAGATCATCAACCTGCTGATCGAGAAGCTGGAGTACAGCGTGGACAGATATTACAAGGAGATCATTTCTGTCACACTGAAAACTCTGGGCGATTCTCGTAACGTCACCCGACACGAGTACATGAATGTTTTCAGGCAGCTGATGAGAATGGTGGGTCCGCAGAGAGTGCTGGACCTCGTGATGGGTCAGCTCAGGCACAAGAACTCCAGGGTTCGAGAAGACGTTCTTAACATCATCATCGCCTCCCTGCTCACGCATCCCCGCAAGGACTTTAACATCCCCGCTCTGTGCTTGGAAGCGTCTCCGACCCTCGGCGACAGCAAGAAGAAGGTGCGTCACGCGGCCCTGGAGCTTTTCGCAGTGTTGGATTATTGTCTGGACACCGGCAAGAAACAGCCGCTCATGAAAGCCATCGACAGGGCGGAGCTGACGGAAGAGGCCGACGGGCTCATGGCAGCCGTGCAGGCACGCAGAGCTCGACACGTCCTCCCCCGGCTGTCTCCAGACGGGATGGTGGAGTACGCTCTCGTCCTGCCCAAACCCGGACAGAGACGTTCACCTCAGTTGGGCTCCGGTGCTGATCTGGACTGGGTTCTGAACGGTGGCCGAGCTCACAGCTCGCGCGGTCTTCAGAGTGGCAGAGACTCGGATCAGATGTGTGGCAGTCTGGGGTCCCTCACAGATAACATCGCTCAACAGAGGAGGATCGTGAGCGCGGGGAAAAATAAACTGCCGTGGGAGAAATCCGCCCTGTCCTCTTCTGGAGGCCGGCAGGCCTGCGACACGTCTAACGGAAAGTCACCTGAGCAGGTGAGTGATGACATCAGCATCTTCATGTTGCAGGCATCAACAAACGTCTTAGAAACTCTTATTACAGAGATGTCTTGTATCAGAACACAGCTACTGCTGCACGGCCCAAGAGAACACATCATTGCTCTTTCAGGAGATCTCGTGGAGTTCTCAGCTCAGTCTCAGATGTTTCTCCTAAAATTGCTCTGGAGAGATAAAAAGAGAATCAAATGTTGAGTCTGGACTCTGGAGGTGTAATATGAATGTAGATCGTAGAGGTGAAATCATCTGGATTTGAGTAAATGTGATGAGACATGTTTGAGTTGATATTGAGGTCTTCAATAATATTGACTTTTGATTGCAGACGAGACAAATCTGAGCTCAGTTTGGCACATTGTTGACATCTCTTCTCAAACTTTAATGACAGAGATGTTTGTCAAATTTCTGACACTTTTTTTTCAGGAGAAACATCTGAGAAGCAGATGAGACTTCCGTTTGCTCTCCATTTAATCTTACTGGTATCTTGGTAAAAAAGCGAGACATTTAAGATATCTCTTCTGTGATTTTTCTTTCTTTCAATTTGTGAGAATTTGATGAGAAATGTTTGAGTTGATATTGAGATCTTCAATAATATTGATTGACTTTTGATTGCAGACGAGACAAATCCGAGCTCAGTTCTCAGATCTCATCTGACTCTCTTTCTTGGGAGAAATATTCATTTCCATTTGCTCTCTATTTAATCTCATTGATGTCTAGGAGAAATAACTAGGATATTTAGATCTCATCTGGGATCTTTTGAGTATGGGACTGGGAGTATCTGTTAGATGATGATCAGCCTTGGTAATAAACACTTTCTAGTTTGTGTTGTAACTCTTTATTCATCGAATCTTTTCATGTTATTTAAAAGTAGAATGAAGTGTTCAGATGAGATCTGTATTTTCTGTATATGTTAATGAATGAAAGTGAATGTGTCTGATGTTTCTTCAGCTCAACTGGAGATGATGTGAGATCGTCTGGGTCACACGTTTTAAATGATCAGACAGTTGTGTGATATCAGACCTGATTGTTGTGTGCGAAGCAGCTGTCATCTGTGTTCATGATGATGCTCTTCAGAAATGAGTGAGAGGGATGTTTGATGGTTGTGCTGTTGCTCATTTTGATCTCACTGGTGTTTCTCCTCACAGGTGAGCAGTGAAGACCTGAGAACCAATCAGCACACAGCTGACAAATCCAGTAAGAGCACTGACACTCCATCTGTCCTCACTGCACTCATACTGTTCACTCTTCACAACTCAATGGAGACGTTTTCAATTCTGATTGTTAATCTGTATTTTCTTGGCTCTGTAGGAACAGATGTGGGGGGGTGGGGTTGTGGGCGTGGTCTCTTGTGCATGTTAAACGTGTGAGGTAAACATAACTCTTCTGTCATCTTTTGGGCTTCAGGTTCATCAGACCTTCTGCAGTTTCGCTCTCCGGCCAGCACGCGGCGCTCTTTGGGTCGACATCGCCGCAGCGGAAGTTTAGACTCGGATCCAGAGATTTTCAAAATAGCCAATCTGAGTGATTCTGAGAAAGGTGACCAGCGAAACGCTCTCACGTGATTTGTAGGGTTAGGGAATACTTCTGGGTTTTTTTTCATATTTGACCTGTTGCAGGTTTGTCCAAGACGAGTCGATTCACGTCTGGCAGCCCGAGTGTGGAGCGAACGTTCTCACTCCCCTCCAACTCAACACCTCCAGGGTCCTTCCTTCTGCCCTCGTACCCTCTGACCCCAGTGACAGGAAGTCTGCTCGCCCCGACCTTACCCCGCAGAAATCACACCGAGTCCTCGCTTTCCGCCTCCAACACGTGGCCGAACAAACGTGAGATCAGCCCTCGTCTCCGGAGGGACGTCACGGGTCAGCACACGTTTTCTGCTGCGCTGTTGTTTTTTGACTGTGTTGTGTTCATGAATCCAGATGATTGTTCACATCTGCGTTTAACTGTTTCACGTAATGATGGTGCAAATATGTTTGTAAACTCCTCTCTGGTGATGTCACAGGTGACGTGAGCTCCAGTAAGCGGTCTCCGCTGCCTCCTCGTACCGCGAGGGCTTCATCCGGCCATCGGAGACCCTCGGTGCCCTCCTCACCTCCAGCATCAGACAGAAACCTGCATCTGGATCTGTCTCTCAGCAGAGCACGAGAACCCGAGGAGGAGGCGCTGGACAGGGAGGAGGTGAGGAGGAGGGCGACGTCACTGCAGTCCTGCTGCACATCTGACTTTCCGTCTAATGCCGGTCTGTGTTTATCTCTCAGATGTTGAACTCTCTGCGCTCGCTGAGGAACAGTGCTGCTAAGAAACGGGCGGCGGTCAGCGTGAGCTGCTCAGACCCGGATCCCGACAGTCCTGACTCGGCTGTAAAACTGGAGCTGGTTCCTGACTCTCCGGATCGGACGTCCCCGTCCGTCGCCAGTCCTCTGAGTGAGAGCGGCTTGAGCAGTCTCTGCTCACCTCCCACACCCACCGGCATCAAGAGCAGGTCACACATACTCAAACATTCATCTGTTCTCATATGATAGAACCGACATTGAAAACGTCTCATGTGCGTGAAATCTGTTTCATGTAGCCCTGTGAACTCAAAAGCACATATGATGAGCGTATCGTCATCGAGACACGTGAGAGTGGCGGCAGGGGACGCTCAAGGTACATGCAGATTTCACACGAGCACTCCAGACATACAAGTTCAAACATGCCACAGCTGTGTGTGTGTGTGTGTGTGTGTGTTTGTGTGTGTGTGTTTGTGTGTGTGTGTTTGTGTGTGTGTGTGTGTGTGTGTGTGTGCAGGTGTGATGGAGCAGGATAAATGCGTCGCTGATGGAAATGTCAGTATCATGGGTCAGAGACTCATTTACTCAAACAGACCATCAGATCCAGATGAAGAGATGACATCACCACCCCGGATAAGAGGGGCCGGGCGCGAGCAGCTCCGCCTCCTCAGACCTTCTAAAGGTGACCAGCTCACGCACGGAACCATTGCTGAAGTGTTTAAGGAGACATCACATTCTTCACATCTTAAACAGATAGTTCGCTCAAAAGTGAACATTCTGTCATATTTTACTCACCCTCAGATTGAACACAAACGAAGATATTTGGTAGAATGTCAGTAGCCAAACAGATCTCATCCCCCATCAACTCCCATAGTATTTATTTTCCCTACTATGGCGGTAAATGGGGGATGAGGTCTGTTTGGTTACTGACATTCTACCACATATCTTCCTTTGTGTTCATCAGAGCAAAGACAATTATACAGGTTTGGAACAACCTGATGGAGAGTAAATGATGACATAATTTTCATTTTTGAGCGAATTATCCCTTTAAATATAAAAAAAACCATCATGTCAAAGCTCAATGAGAGCGGAAGAACCAATCACATCAGTGTAAATGAGTACACCAGTACACATGCTGATGGATCTTGTCCTTCTAAAAACTCTCCTTTTACCTTCTCGTTTGGAAAAGTCGGATATGTTTTTACCCTCATGTCTGAGATCAGAGCACTTCTGGATGTTTTAGAAGGGTGTTTGTCTTTCTTTGGTTTTGGGTTCTCATGTTTCTCTTATGATATCGGCTCTGTTCTGTGTTCTCAGGATCTCAGCAGCAGGTGTCGAAGTTACGCAGCGCTCACGAGATGTCAGAGGGAGTGATCGGACGAGGTTGCTTTGATTTCTCACATCACGAATGTTAAAGTGAAAGACTGCAGATGTCATGTTTGATCTTGGTGTTTGGGTTTCTGCAGGAGTTTTTGGATCTGTTGTTCTTTCCGGTCGTCTCAGTGTGACAGCGTCTCCTGAGCAGGGCGACTCAGTTAACAAACCCCCCCGCGAGCCTCCGTCAGGGGTGTACGGCCACGCTCTCATTGCCGGTCGTGTGGACTCTGATGACAGCGCTGAGCCTGAGGAGGTGCTCATTTATTCGAACTAAAGCTGAACCAATCAGCAGTCTGAAGTTTATTATTAACTGTCTGATCTTTGATAGTTTGACGAATGATGATACACTCGTGTGTGTGTGTGTGTGTGTGTGTGTGTGTGTGTGTGTGTGTGTGTGACAGGAGAGGATCAAACTCTCAAAGTTCACTCGTGAGAAGATGCGACAGCGTTGTCTTCAGCAGCAGGAAACCAATGAGCCAATGAGACGCCGTCTGACGCATGCGCTCACTCATGATGTTGACTGTGTGAAAGGTAAAAAGGTCAACACCGGTGATCCTCATCTCTGCTCATCGTGTGTTGTCTTCTGACATGTTTCTGTATTTGCAGACGTGAGGTTGAACGCTTCCGAGTCACTCTCAGGCGAAACTCCCTCCGGCCTAACTCAAAATCCTGTCAAGAGTGTAAGCCCCGCCCATCATCCCACCCCTCCGTCCGGCCCACCTAATAGAAACGCGCCGCCCCGACTCAGACGGACGTCTAGTCTGACCCGGACCCAAACCCGTCCTTCAGCATCACACGGCTCTGGTGAGATTCACTTGAATGATTAAACATTCATCTGTTATTAGACATGTTTGAAATGACATCATGTGACGTTTCATGGTCGTCATTTTTAAATTCTGATCTAGCTCTCCGTTACTGAAGAATGTTTTTTTTTTGTTTCTCAGATGAGCTGATTCCTGAGACTCCTAAAAAAGAGGGTCAGGATCAGACAGTCCTGCGGCCTTTCTCTAAACCAGAGCTGTCTCTCACTCAGAGCTTCAGACTGCTTGCCTCAGACGACTGGTGAGACATCATCAGTGCTGATTCAAGCTTCAGTCTGTAGATGTTGATTCAGTATTTACTCAGAAACCCTAAGAAAGATTCACTCTGTCTGTACCTCTTTGCATGTTCACATTTCTTTTCTAAAGAAGAGCTACAGTATCTGCCGTATCACACTGTCAAGTTCAAACCAGAGGAGAAGAAATGATGAAAGAACCAGTTGTTGATAAGTGCACATACTGTTCAATATGTTTGTGTAGGGAGAAGAAGATCGAGGGATTGAACATCGTGCGTAGTTTGGCTCTGTATCACCCCAATGTTCTCATCAGCAGAACTCATGATGTTTGTCTTGTGCTTATTCAGGAGGTGAGTCACTGAATCACTTGCACATCCACTGAATCATTTGAACATCCACTGAATCATGTTCACATCCATTGATTCATTCACACATCCGTTGAATCATGTACACATCCATCCATCCATTGATTCATTCACACATCCACTGAATCATGTACACATCCATCCATCCATTGATTCATTCACACATCCACTGAATCATGTACACATCCATCCATCCATTGATTCATTCACACATCCACTGAATCATGTTCACATCCATCCATCCATTGATTCATTCACACATCCACTGAATCATGTTCACATCCATCCATCCATTGATTCATTCACACATCCACTGAATCATGTTCACATCCATCCATCCATTGATTCATTCACACATCCACTGAATCATGTACACATCCATCCATCCATTGATTCATTCACACATCCACTGAATCATGTACACATCCATCCATCCATTGATTCATTCACACATCCACTGAATCATGTTCACATCCATCCATCCATTGATTCATTCACACATCCACTGAATCATGTTCACATCCATCCATCCATTGATTCATTCACACATCCACTGAATCATGTTCACATCCATTGATTCATGTACACATGCACAGAATCATTTGCACATTCATTGATTCATTCACACATCCATTGAATCATGTACACATCCACAGAATCATTTACACAGTCATTCATTTCGCTTGTTTCAATCCCATTAAAGTGTACAGTAGAGTACAGTGTCATCTCCAGCACAGTTGAATGATTTCTGTGTTTTTCAGGTTCGTAACCTGCGCTCCGGAGTGTCTCGTGTTGCCGTGGTGACGCTGAGCGAGATGTTCGCTGTTCTGCAGAAGGGGATGGACCAGGAGCTCGAGGGGACGGTCAGAGCTCTGCTCCATAAAGCCGGAGAAACCAACACATTCATCAGACAAGACGTGGACAAAGCGTTGGACGGAATGGTGCAGAACTGCACGGCCACCCGCAGCATGAACGCACTGCTCGTCGGAGGACTCGGGTCAGAAAACACGCATTCGCAGAGCTAAACTTCACTTCATTACGAGTGTTTAGTGTAGTTAAGGACGGATTCTTGCCAAGGTGATGTTGATAAATCTTTGATTGTTATTTCTGGTGTTTGTTTGATCAAAAGTCACTTGAACTCAGTCGTTCGGAAGTGCACTGCTCAGCATTTGTGTTCTCTGGTGGAGAAGGTGGGAGCCGCCCGCTTGCTGTCTGGAGCGAAAGATCTGACCGACCGCCTCCTGCCTGCCGTCTCCAAGCTGTCTCAGGATTCATCTCAAGAGGCCAGGTGAGTCATGGGTCAAAGGTCACTTCATCAGACGCTCTGACGCTGTCCGCCCTTCATACACATCACGATGATGTTTCTGTCAGGTACTTCGGTCGGAGGATGCTTCTGCTTTTATCTTCTCATCGTGACTTTGATAAAATGCTGGAGAAGTTCGTCCCTGCTAAAGATCTGCCCACCATCAGAGACGCCGTCTTCACTCTCAAGACTAAGGTACATTCTCTCATTACAGTTCTCATGATCTGAAAAACATTTCCAGTGTTCCCCTCGAGCTGATCTCAGATCTCATACATGTGTGTGTGTGTGTGTTTCAGGGCTTGGGCGAGATGCCTCAGGACGCTCCATCAGCGCGGGGCAGGCGTTCTCTCCCGGGCACCTCGTCCCTCACACCTCTAGTGTCTAACAGGTGGGTGACAGATAGCGTCTCTTCAGCACAGGATCCGATCTGTGTTGTTGTTACGATGACACGTGTGGTCATGTGTTCAGCAGAGACTGCGGTCAGTTCATCATCAGTAAAGCAGCCGTCCACAGCCTCGCAGACAGAAGCGAATACATCAAACAGATGAAGACGCTGCTGAACTCCAAGGATTTCCGAGAGAGAATCAAAGCCATCGATCAGCTGGAAACTGACTGTGAAGAGAACCCGTCTCTGGTCATCAGCAGCATGTTGCCGGTGAGAGAACACCTCCGTCAGATGCTGTGCATCATGTGACTGTTTGTCTTCTGCGGACGATGTTCTGAGGTGTCGGTGACTGTGTGCTTGATCTACTGCAGGTGTTTGATGCTCTGAAGGCGCGTCTGCAGGAGTCCAACAGTAAAGTGAACCTGCGGGCGCTGGAGGCCTTGCAGAACATCATCCGTTTGCTCAAAGACAACCTCACAAAAGTGCTCAATATTCTCATTCCAGCCATTGTGGACAATCACCTTAACTCCAAAAACAACGGCATCTACACGGCAGCGCTGGGGGCCGTCCAGGCGCTCGTGGATAACATCGGTGCGTCTAATTTTTTGTTCACGTTTCACAGATAAGCTACAGTCCTAAAGGTATTAAAGCTGTTTCACGTTTACTTCTTTGTTCATTTGTTATATGAATGCTTTATATGTTTAGACAACAGTCTGCTCCTACAACCCTTCTGCTCAAAGGCTCAGTATGTGAGCGGGAAGGCAAAGCTGGATCTTATTGAGAAAGTGGCAGGTGAGTCCGAGAATTCAAGAACTTGGTTTCAATAAGACCAGGAGCAGTCTGGTCATGTGTTGATGTGTGATTCTGTGCCGTGCAGAGCTGGCGCTGGAGCTGTATCCACGCAAGCCTCAGCTGGTGGAGCAGAAGGTTCTTCCTCTCTTCTGGCACCTGCTCAGTTGCTCCAGTAACAGCGGAGCGGCTCACGGTCGCGGCAGCAGCGTCCGCACGGCCACCGCTAAACTGGGTGAAGCGCTGCACGCTCACATGGGCCGAACGCTGGTGGAATGTGCCGCATCACAGAGCACAAACATTCAGTGTGACTTCAATGAGCTCCTGAGGACCTTCTCTACCACACGCACCGATTCTACCTTAATAGAAATATAATGTTCCTGCATTTCCCACAGTGCCTGGACTTTGTCTTTGTTTTCTTTTTATTTTAAGAGAGAGTGACTCTAAATAAAAATGTTTAAAGATCGGGTAACATGCTATGTCATGCATTCTGACTTCTTTACACTGTTTAACGTGCTGGCTTCTCATGCTTAGCATGGTCGACTTGTTAAAAAACTAGTTGGACGTATGACGTAGTATTTCTGTGCTCGATACACTCCCCCAGCACTCCAACTTGTTTTGGAAAGTTTTTTTATAAGTCTGGATCCCTGTTTCGTAACAGGGATCCTATTCCTGTTATTGGGCAATTCATCTGGAAAAGCACGCCCACGGCAAGGCGAAAGAAATAGCCAACCGTCGAGCAATAGGAAGACCTGCTTATCAAGATTGGCTGTGCTGTGGGCCTGCAGCTGCAGCTCGTTACTCTTGTGATAGTGAGAGAAGTTGAGGTGTGTTTTTTTGTTCACGGCATTTCAGTGATGGATGTTATATAAATGGTGGATATAACGCTGGATTTGGAGATGGTTTGAAACTGATAGATGGAGCGGTCCCAGTGCTAAAACATGCCGGACATGAACCGCACGTGGTAAGTCAAACTAAGTCATACGTCTGTGTTTTGTTTGCAATCGGCGTGTACGTGCATAATGTAAACAACACGAAGGGATTAATGCGATGATGTGTTGTGTGCTCGTGCTGTAGTTCCGTCCCACTGCCTGCTCGTGTTTTTCCGGAAATAATCGTACAGCTGTATCTCTCTTTTATAAATTTGATCAAACTAAATAGGCCTACTCTTCGAAGATACTACGTATGCAAGACTACTCTATAGGTACTCAACATTAATATGAGAATGTGTTACCTGATCTTTAACTGACCATAACACAATTATTAGAGCAAGAACACTATTCAAACCAAATTTATACTTGATGAAATGTTGTTCATGCACATATGATCTGATGGTATCAGCACAGCGGGTTGACTTTTGCACTTTTAGGATCATCGTAACGCTGTCATGATAACCGTTGTCATGGTGACTGGGTCTTCACTTGATTGCTGTTTCTCTGTAAGACAGCAGCACTGCACAATAGTTGTTGTTTTGTAAACTGTTGTGTAACATTTCTAAAATATGTGTTCGTTATCAAACCGTGTGTGTGCAAGATTTACAGAATACTTTTGTATATATATATATATTGTTTATATTAGCTCAGTATTAGCTGGATGTATACTGTATGTTGTTGCAGTACATTCTATCTTCTATTTTGACTTGTTTGTAATGACTTAATAATGAAGTGATTATGGTCTGTTCTAAGTGAGACACGTCCTAGTTTTATTTTTGCATGACCAAAATTATTGGTGGGGTTTAAAAAGGGACACGCGGCATCAATATTTGTCTAGGTTGTATTTTCATACAGAAAGATGCATTTCTCAGCTTTGGATGTGAAACAGTGAATGTGAAGCTTTATATAATAACCATACAGTCATGTCCAGCTGTAGGTGTCGGTGTAGTGCCAGCAAATCCAAAAGCCTTTATGAGATTTCACAATAAATTATATGAGAACAGAGATTAATCTATATAATAAAGTGTACTATTTCTGTAAACACTTGTGCTCTCATTCTTATGACTTTAACAAAGAGATTCAAACTGTAATGATCTGATCATTCTCCACACACAAAAAATGACATTCTTAATAAGTGTTTTTGTCTGTTTTGTAGTACAAATATCTAAACGTGCTTAAATACACCTTTTCAGCCGAAAATATGAAGTGTGGAACTGTGGACACTTCACGCACTCAACGGACGCAGTTTCGCTTACGTAACGGAAGGGAGGCGGGGCTATCAGACGCTGCTCGTGCTCGAGCAAAACTCTAGTCCGATGATGACTAGAGTATTGCTGGGCAAAACAATGCGCAAATATATTATTATTCACACGCATTGTGCCGTTCGATTGACGTCATTTGCGCTCGTCTGGGAAACCGATATACTTCCGGTTAGTATAAAACCGTTTAGTATTCCAATTGGGAGGATGCTACCCTTCAACAATTCATACACTACATGACTGAGTTTAAGTGCATACTAGTGTATAGTATGTCATTTGGGACACAGCTGAGGTCTCTTTTCCATCTGCACTTCGAATTTCTACCGGAAGTAGTAGACCATCCGGGAATCTTTGGAATACTATTTTCAACATACTACGAGTTGGGACATACTAATTCTACAGTCGAACACTATTTAGGACGGATAGTTTGCGGATTGAGACGCAGCATCTGGTTGGGAATCGTTTTAAAGCCGTGCACACTTTTGTCATGCACCGTTCGGTCTGCGCAGCGGCCCAATGAAGTCGAGCATTTTGCAGCCACAGTTACCACATCCGGTAACTTTTAGCGTCCTTAGATACCTCGCGCTAAACAAAGGATAAAAAACAGCTCGCGTGAAGTTCACAGGGTAAGAAATCCATTTAGTAACTCGCTTCGTTTAAACTGTTTGAGCGTCGCCATGCCAATGAAACGTAAAGGCCGACCATGCGCAATGCTTTAAGTCGTATTTTCTAACGTTACTTTTCCTTGCGTTACGATGGGATATGATCAGCCTGAGAGATGACAGTACAGCGATGACATTGCACAAAACCAAGATAAGGAATTAAGCCTGGATTTTCCATCTATGATGGCTTTCTTAATTCTACTTTTGCGCAATACCCCGCAGATGTGCAGTTGCGCGTGGATATGATATGGACGCAACGGATCGTCTGGAGGTGGTTTCTCGGGTCAGTTATGAGGGTCCAGAATCCCTGCAGGTACAAACACGTGACACACATTACACACAAACATCCCATCTTTATCTTCACTCATGATGCTCATGATTTATCACTATAGTATCCAGAGAAGTTACAGGAAAACATTGCATGTCCATCAGAGAATCTGCCCTTTGGTCAGGGTAAGCAATACTGCACTAATGCTTTATTATATTTTCAATGTCATCTTGTGATCCATGAAGTGCATGAATGTGTAAGAAACGTGTAATAATAAGAAAGTCTTGAATCCTAATATCTTGATCTGAAGTCTAAAGCAGAGCAGAAAGCACATACATGACTTCACCCGGACTGTACTGTGCTGGTGAAGGAACGAACAGTAAACTCTGCCTCTAAAAACAAAACGCTTTTCCAACAGTAAATGTTGTAGTCGCTTTATCTGAGGATTACATGGACATCACCAAAGGCAGCCTGGATGATATATCTCGACCGGCCAGCTGTGAACGATCTCACGCTGGGAGTCGAGAGTCTTTCTCTGAGATCAGGAGAGCGAGTCGAGACGGCCACGGGTCTCTCGAGGTCCTCAGCCCTGATGTAAAGGATACTGCGGTGAAGTTGTGTATATTTTTGTTAAAACATTTAAAACCCGCACGACAGTAGGCGTTAATGACATAAATCATAAAGCAGGTTCAGGAGAACACACGTGATGTCAGCGATTGCGCAGAACACGGTTCTGATCAAGGTAAATGAGCGATCTGAGTGTTTCTGTAAGTGTTATCGACTTGGACGGTAGAGTGAAATACGTAAGAACATAGCTCTTCGTTTGTTTTTCACAAGATTCGGATGAGGAAGACGAAGATCCAGAGTTGAGAAAAGCCATCAAGAAAATGAAGAAACTGGACCGGATTCTGGCTCGCAAGGTGTCAGCGGAGAGAGAGGTGAAGCGGAAAGGCAGGGAACTTCATCTCAGACTCTGGCAGGAGCTTCAGGTGGGTTTTTCCGCCCAAACGCATCGGTGATGGATACAAACGTCTCATCCCTTTGGTAATTTAGCCATGCTTTATAGGCTGTCAGAATGAGTCCCGAGAGCAGCGATGAGATGGACAACACCAGACGCTTTCTCGCGCTGACCCCCGACAGCTGTAAGTGTGATTGAAGAGAAAAGCTGTGTGTGCGCAGTCATTCGTCACGAGCGCTCTTAGGAATCTCTCAAACATCGGCTGTCATGTGTGGTGTGAATCGCGTGACCCAAATCAAACATGCAAAAGATGCAAAGCTAATCTGTGAAAGAATCTCCTTCATGTGTTCATGTCTTTTCTTGTTTGTGGAGATGAGGGATTCACCTTTATTCTCTCAGCTCAGGATTGCAGCGAGGAAGTGGATTTTGTGCCTGTGTTTGGGACTGAAGTTCTCGAAGATTTAAACCCGAGATGTCAAAAGGAAGGTGAAGTGAAGGAAATGATAAATTACAAAGTATATTTTGCACTGAGTAACTGAAACGTTGATTTGATACTAAAGCTCCTTTTTCATTTCTTCTGAAAAATCTAAGATGTTTTAATGCTTAAGGCGCACAATATAATGAAGCGTATATTGTGGTAGTATGAAAGAAATACATGTTTAAGAAAGACTGGTTTTAATTTGAGTTAATGACAGGATTTTTTCACATTTAGAGGTAAAAAAATTATTTTCTGGAACATTACTGATTGCATGTCGTTGTTTTAACACTAGAGGGCGTCATGCTCCCATAAATTATCTTTCTGTAGCTCGTGAGATCAGACAGTGTGTGTGCGTGCGTGTGTGTGTGTGTGGACGGGTCCAGTGTGTGTGTGTGTGTGTGTGTGTGTGTGTGTGTTCATGTTTGTATATCCCGGTGGGGACCTAAACCTGAATGCACACCAACACATGGGGACTCGTGTCACCGTGGGGACCAAAATTGAGGTCCTCATGGGCAAAAAAGCTAATAAATTGTACAGAACAATATTTTTTAAAAATCTAAAAATGCAAAAAGTGTTCTATGATCTTAGGTTTAGGGATAGGGTTAGGGATAGGGGATAGAATATACAGTTTGTACAGTATAAACACATTATGCCTATGGACTGTCCCCACGGAGATAGTAAACCAGACGTGTGTGTGTCCTGTGCGTGCGTGTGTGTGTGTGCACGGGTCCAGTGTGATGTAATAAATGTAGAGCACCTTCATCAGTGAATTACATGTTTATCATTCATCTCATCAGTTTATTGTGCGTGTTGACACAGAAAACACGTGTGACGTGCCTGAAGTGGGTCAGCAGGTGATGGAAGATCAGTCTCCAGACAGCAGACGGCACAGAGCTGCTCACGGCAAGCGCAGGCAAGATTTTGTCAAGAAAAATATAGAGGTATGTGGAGGTCACGTCAGGCCAATTAGACCCATATGACTGAACATGTGCAGAAGCTTTAAAGATCTTATACAGGGCAGTTATCTTTCCCGTCTTTATTCTATATTGATCTATTTTTATTGGATCTATATCTATTTCATTTTAAACAGCCAGGCTTTAGTTCACGTTACAGCCCTGAAAAATGATTCATTACCCAGTATTGCTCGTCCATGTCAGGTGGAATTAGGAAAGGGGACATTTTCTTTCCAGAACATCACCAAGATGATGGAATACTGTAAATGTAAAGTCTAACGGTGTACATTGTGTGTTAGTAAACACTGCTTACTTTGTATTTTTGTCTTGTTTCCTCTACAAATATTTAAACATAGTTTAATCAGGATTTACATTCACTTGAGAATCAAAATGACGACCTAAGATTGTATTATTTTATGGAAAATGATCCAAGTCAAGGGAGTTTATGCTTAAAACAAGCAAAGATATCTGTGCTAACCTTTATGGGAAAAATAACCTGAATTAAGTCATTAAAATAGAGGTAGAACTTGATTTATTTGTCCAACCCAATCGACAGATATTTGATCTTCTTTTAAGCATAACTCATTTTGATTTTTTTTCCCCAAAACAAGACTCATTTTGCTTTTTGAGTAAACGTATCTTGGTTAAAGATTTTTCTAGATAATTTGATAGACAAAAGATATGATCTCATGTTTAAAGAATGCTTGGATGTGATGTACACTCAGAAATCTGATCTGATCATATGTTACATTTTCCTTTCCACAAATTTGGTTCCTTGTTTCTTTGGCACAAAGATGAAATGTTCGTGTGATTTTAGGCCAGGTGCTAATAGATGCTGTGTGTGTTCAGTTGGCAGGTGTTGCAGGCACATCGGTGCTCTTGACACAACACGAGAGAGAGAGACTAGAGGAACTACTCAAAGATCTAGAGGAAGATCAGAACAATACAGATTCATCGAGTCACACACCAAAGGTACATGTACCGAAAGAAAGAGAAATGACAGTGGAAATTACAGAATGTGCATTTATTGTATTACACGCTGAGAATATAATGTGTTTCTTTTTGTTGCACATTTAATTATCTAGACACTAAAGACATTTTGCCTGTGTAATAAATGCACTGTGAGCCGCGGGAACATTGAGTCACTCTGTAGTACACATTCTTCTTAAAGAGACAGAATGTGCGGTTGAATGTGATTTTGGCTTTAAATGGGACCTTGACTCACTCTTCTGTTTCCATCCTGAACTCCGAGAACAGAGAAAATCCGTTCTGATAGCTGAACAAAGATCACTTGTGTTGTTATGATTTACTTTTGTCACGCTTTGGTTTAATCTCATTTAATTCTCGCACACACGCAGTGTTGGGTAATTTACTCTGAAAAAGTAATTAGTTACTAGTTACATATTCAATAATGTAATTAGATTACTGTACAAATGACTCTCTCCAAAAGTATTTAATAACTTATTACCAATTACTTCCTATATCCTACTTCAACCTTGATTAGAATTGATTCAAGGATAGACATGAAACGGCTTATAAAATTAATTCAAGTAAATAACTACAGAAATTATTCTTATTAACTGACCAAAGTATACAAATGTGAGAAGGACGCATTAAAGCATACATTTTAAAGTTAGACTTATAATTTCGATGTCGTTTCCACTATGGAATATATTACACAGTATTTAGTTCAATTACATCAGAAGTAACTGTAATTAAATTACAGGAAAAACAAGAGTAATCCCTTACTTTACTTTCTCAAGGGAAAAGTAATTAAATTACAGTAACTAATTACTTAGTAACTAGTTACACCCAACACTGCACATACGTACAGTAGTTCTGAAATAAATGGCTGTAAAAAAGCAAATGCAGTTTGCTAAAAAAAAAAAATGTGATGTGTTATTGATTATTCACACCAAATGTTAAAGTCCCCGTGAACCGGAAGTTGCGATCGTTTTTACTTCCGTATTTCAACGCATTTCTGAGTGAAATGAAATTTCAAATCAGAAAAATAGTGGGGAGTGACTTTCATCTTTCTCTGCGATTTGATTGGATGTATAAAAATAGCCGTTGCATTTTGAAATGGAACTGGCAGCAGACTGACAGTCAAAGGAGAGGAGTTAACGGATGCTCCGCCCAAGCCGTCTAACATAAAACATCCAAGATGGATAGTCATTACAGGACGGAAGTGCATTTACAGATTTAACTGAAGATTATGAGGGCACACGAATTTTAGAAAGAGAATGACCCACATTGATAAACTATTTACTATAAATGCTGCAATATTTTATGAAAAAAATAGGCATTGTCATTTAAAATTTCACTGGGAGCTTTGTTAAATTCTGAAGGAGTTTGATTGGCAGTCAATGTTTTCTTGTTCATCGGCTGGAAATGAATCCCTTTAAAAGGGATTCTGATATCGTTCTTCTGTATTGTTATTGTTATATTTGTCTTTGTATTCTCTTAAAATGGGGACAGATTGTAAATTCATATCCTATATTATAATTATAAATAACAGACTTTTATTGTGAATAAACTGTTTGCCGTTTGAACATTCTGCCTAGTTTAAGTACTAAACTACCTTATACTGACTAAACTCTTCTCGTCTATAACTTCCATACAACTTTAAAAAAAAGGTTTGTCTTAAATGTTTTATTTCCTTTATTTATTAGAAACACTTTTCACTCACTTTTGCCATCTCTCAGAGTCACAGTGTTATTGTGAACTATCCAAACCTGCAGTTTTTTCCATCGCACTTTCCTACATTATAATCCCGCCTCAGTGCTCTGTGAGGTCACCGTAATTACACAGAGACTTATGATCGGCCTTCCGTTTCGGCTGCGACATCTGCTCACGGGCAGCGTGCCAAAGCTTACCTCACCCCTGCCGTACCCCGGCGCTCGCTGGTCCGCTGAAGCGCCTCTCGGCCTGATGGGAGATTTCCTCACTGGGAAACAGAAAGAGATTAGTCAAGCTTTAGTTATTCGGGTCTTTGGACTGAGCGTCTGAGGGCAGCAATCAGAATATTGTCTGAAGTCCAAAAGTGCAAATACCAGGTGCAGGAAACCCGCTGGACTTGATTTTCACGAGATGGCTTCTGAAAGACACACAGATGTTG
This sequence comes from Triplophysa rosa, assembly GCF_024868665.1. Lineage (NCBI taxonomy): Eukaryota > Metazoa > Chordata > Actinopteri > Cypriniformes > Nemacheilidae > Triplophysa > Triplophysa rosa. Next base: position 25,858,531 of record NC_079899.1, on the reverse strand, counting down.
CTTTATTGTTAGATACTGTTAGATACGCACATATTCATTGAACTACGAAAATACGCAGAAGGTTGATTTGACATTATTTATCTATGTTGTATAAGGTTCATCCTTAAAAGCAGAATGTTGACATTGACAAGCCGTTTTATTTCTCAGGTGGTCTCGTCTCTGTGTGTTGTGTCCGGTGAAGGTTTCACTCCCGAACCTTCTGAACTCGACAGTCTTCTCCATATTGACTCCAGACTGCAGCTGCTACTTCCTGTGAAGGACGTCCTGTCTGCGAGGATCCCGCCGGCCGACCTCAGCTCCTCACCGGTCTGTACTGATCTTTTTTGACTCAACTCAAGTTTATCTCTTCGTTCAGCTCACAGGTCTCCTGCTCTGTAAAAAGGCCCAAGAATGATAATGATGAAAATCACAGCAAATTTCTCCTAGACATCGGTGAGATTAAAGGGAGAGCATTTGCTCCTTCGTCTCAGACATGTCTCTTGAGAAAAACACCCAGAATTCTCACTGTCGTCTTCAGATGGGAAATTTATGTTGCTCCTTCATAGCTCAGGAGATCTGATGGAGTTCTCAGTTGTTTCATTTGGGTCTCAGATGTTTCATAGCCTTAGGAGAAATAAAAACTGAATTCTGAGTCTGGAGGTGTAAATGAATGTAGATCGTAGAGGTGAAATCATCTGGATTTGAGTCAATGTGATGAGACATGTTTGAGTTGATATTGAGATCTTCAATAATATTGACTTTTGATTGCAGACGAGACAGATCTGAGCTCAGTTTGACACATTGTCGACATCTCTTCTCAAACTCTAATGACAGAAACGTTTGTGAGATTTCTGACACCTTTTCTCACGAGAAAAGATGAGACTTAAGCAAAAGTTTCCGTTTGCGTTCTGTTTTATCTCCTTCCTGTGTAAAGAGAAATATTCGAGATCTTAAGGAGATCTCGTCTGTGCTTTAGTTGTTTGATATTCCAGAACATGATGTGCTCAGCGTGGAATCATGCTGAAGGAGCTTCATTACACAAACCACATTGTAGAAACTGTCAGACGGACAAATATGATTATGATTACACATGAGTTTACCAACACTGCAGATGCTCTCCACAGATCCAAACGGATTTGGAGACGCTGTGCTTGGGTTTGTTTGTGAAAGTCAACACTGGTAGCCTCTTTACCGCTTTAGCTTAATTATAAACATCTGAAATGCAGCGCAGTTGTCCACAAGACACGTGTTAAACGTTAAAGTTTGTCTGTGTGTGTGTTTTGGTGTGCTGAACACAAGCCCGTAATTCCCGGAGGAGAATGTTGGATGGTGCACGCCACCCTTACCCCAGTTCCAGTCTTATTTTCATATTTGTTTATTATCATGTTAAACACAACAGAGAAAGTTTCCATATCTTTTGTGTAACGTGTAATGTGGACGTCTCATGGTGAATCTAATCAATGAGATTGAGACCAGATGAGAAATGTAGGTCAGAGGTGATGGTCAGTGACATCTCAGCCACTGGTGTAGAGTTCATGGGCACAAAAGTTTGGACGGTTGATTTCAAAGAGACGGGTGTAGCGGAACTCTTGAATCCGGTCCATCTGAGGTATTTTTCTTGGCACGGGACGTTTGCTTTACAACATGACTGTGGGTTGAATTAGACACTAGTACACAGAGAATTGACTTTTGTTCTGCTGGATGTTGTTGTTTTTCTGTTTTTCAGTGAATGGATGCAAACTCTTTGAACAGGATTTTTGGTTCGAGCTGGAAAATTATTCACATGCTCAAGAGTACGATTCCACGCTGCCTTGACTCACGTTTCTTTGCACATTAAAGTTTCTCTCACATGGAAAATTTCTTAAGTTTTCTTTAGTTTGTCATGTGGTTTTGATCTGCTGACACGCACAAATCCAGACGAGCCTCAAGTTTATTGTCTAATACTACAAGAATGTCTCAATGACTCTGTCTCTGCATGTAAGTTCACTTGTGCTTTTAAAAGAAACCTCAAATTTTAACACCTGTTTTTAAATTCTGATCTTATGTGTCGTGAATCAGTCCTGATCTGATG
>NC_079899.1:25829761-25852738 GCF_024868665.1 Triplophysa rosa | reverse complement strand
GATCTGATGCGTTTGTGAATCAGTCCAGATCTGATGCGTTTGTGAATCAGTCCTGATCTGATGCGTTTGTGAATCAGTCCTGATCTGATGCGTTTGTGAATCAGTCCTGGTCTGATCTGATATACAGTAGAACTGTGCTTTTGGTGGGGCTGCTCAGGGTAACTCTGGCTCTTTTCCTGACTCCACGTGGCGTTGACTGAAGGTCCAGCTCTTGTTCAGACTCAATGTGACTCATACGGCCTGTTTTTCTGAGAGAGGTGCCAGTTTTCAGGCTGCACGTTATACAGACTTCTGCTCAGGGACCGTGTGCGATATACAGCTCTAAAATACAGCAGTCTCTTTCCTCACATCTGAAGGATTATATGTAATACCTGACATTAGTTTTGTAGAGAAAAATACTGTATATTGTAACTGTGTGATTTCTGTACAGAATGAAATGATTAAGTAAAGGCAGACAGTAAATTTCCAGCACCAGATTGTGCCGAGCTGTAATCTATACAAAGAAATTCTGATCGGAGTTTGTGGAGTTTCTTCTTGACTCATGGTAGATGTTTAGTGCTAATTTTGGTGCTGACATATCACAAAACACATTACATTTTTTTTATTATTATATAAAGTTTGTTCTTGGTAGTAGTAATCAAATAAAACGTCTTGCTTATTTTCTCAACTAACATCCTTCTAAGTGCTTTTGGACTTTCTGAACGTCTCTGAACCTTTGACTTCATACTTTATGCAAAGTCTCACCAAAGCTCTCTGCTGTGTTTATAGATGAGACTTCCGAGTTTGGATGAGATGAAGATGGGAGACAGAGGAGAAAGAGTCCTGTTGGATGTGAGAGAGACACGAGAACAAGAGAGACGTCTGCGAGATATCCAACAGCAGCTGCAGGTCCTGGATGAGACCGAGCCGAGCAATGTGAGTTCAGACGGAGTGTCAGAGCTAATATAACGCAACTGAATTTAGCAAGGTTTCCGGATTTTAAGCATGAGTGATATTTTATTTGGTTTTATGAGCAGGTTTCAGAATAAATGATTGATAAGTGACTCTGGGCTGTATTGATCTATGACATCATGTGTGTTATTCAAACTGAATCGCTCTGTGTTTCTGAGAACAGATTTTCTGGAAGCACAAAGAGTAACACATGCTGTTTGATTTGTGTTTCTCTCTGTCTTCATGCTGTGCCAGACGCATCTTTTACCGTGCTGCGGTCGAGCCGCTAGCTGTATGTGGACATCAGAAATTCTTCTCTTTATTCAGTTGATAGACGTATCTGTGATCGTCATGTTAATATCCCATCAGAATGCTTGATCTTTGGTTTTAGACCGTATTTTTAAATGCTGTGGGTTATGTTCCGAATTTGATCCATTCAGATTTTACAGGTTGATCTCTAAATCGTCTAGAAAAATAAAAGCTATGACATGCTGAAGCATCCACAGACCAAACATTTATTTCTATCAGCAGCTTTCCGAGTCTGGTCTGTTAACGTAATTACCTCTAAAGTAAACTGATGCACATTAGACCAACCATGCATCTCTCGCTTCCATGATTCACATAAACAGGTTGAGTGAGATCTGTACTGAAAGCAGGTGTTTGTCTTCTTCGAAGAAAAGTGAAGAGCTCACAGTGTGCGGACTCCTCTGTTTCTTCTCTATGTGTTTTTGATATGAGAGGGACGTTCTTGTGTCAGAAGTGTTTAGTCTGAAACGCTGGAGTTTGTGTTCGTGGAGACGGTTGATGTAGTGATTCATCTTTAAAAAAGCTTTAATATTCATCAGTTACTTTCATTACATTTCACATTACATTACATTTTTGAATGTCATAAATAGGGGTGTAATGATACACTCAGCTCACCATTCAATATGATACATGATACTGGGTTTACGCCTACGATTGCATCACGATATTAGTAAAAAAAATAATAATTAATATGATTTTTTCTCAAAACATTAAAAAAATTAAAGAATTGACAATATTCGAGGTTTAATTCAACCTTTTTCATGTAAACTAAAAAATTAAATAGCTCTGTCACTGAAGAATAAAACAAAATTTTAACATAAAAATATGAAAAAAATAATTTCATTTAAAAAAATATTGCCGTAGTCTACGACACATATCTTAATTGCTTTACGATACATTTCTTAGTGTTTTTTTATTGCAATATATGATACTTAGATATATCGTTACACCCCTAGTCATAAATCATTTACTGTTCATACAATACTACTTTTTAATGTTTTTGTGAGAATTTATTAAAAATAAAAACTGTCTAAAAAGAAGAAGAGCTTGACTTCCAGCAGAGTCAAATGAGTCGATTCAGATCTGCTGCAGCTGTGTTTGACTCACGCGCAGATGAACAAGACCACAGACACGTGTGAAATACTAGTGAACGGTGTAAACGCTGTACACACTCCACCTGACGCTCATGTGTACACTTTCAAAATCACACACGGATGATGGACATCACATTACAAGCGCTGAAAAGTCCTTTCCTCAACATTCACATTCATTCATTTGTCAGTAATTTAATTGAATAAAGTACATGCATTCCCTGGGAATCAAACCCACGATCGCTTCTGAACATCAGAACTCAAATGAATGGCATCACATTAAGATTTGTCATTACAAAATTACCAAATAATATTAAAGTCGGCATGAAACGGAAGTTGCGATTTTCTTTTTTCCTGTATCGTGACGTGAGTGAAACGACCTCTGAAATGAGAAACAAATGTAAGGCAGGACTCGATTTCATCCACCGACAACTGATTGGATCGTTGAAAGGTGAAAGATTTGAATGGCAGTTTGCGATCTGTCAGTCATTGCAGCCCCGCCCTCACTCCATTCCTAGAGACCAGATGTGAAGAGAGGTCGTTTCCAGAGGGGGAGGAGCTTAACGTTTTGGATTTTAGATTGCAAGTGCAAATGAATTAAAACAAATGTAATACCTACATGGGAACATAGTGGTACACCTAAAGTGCAAAAATAATGTAATAAACAGTCAACTATAAAGTGTGAATGATGTTCACGTTAAGTTTAAATGTGATGTTAAGTAAAAATGACGTCAGAGAGTACTTTCATAAAACTAAAACTTAAGTTTAGTCACAAGTAGTATTTACTGTATATTAGTGGACTAGTATATTGATATTAGTACACTTACTACATGGTATACCTTTAAGTGTACCTAATAAAATGAAATTGAAGAATATTTTTACAAGAGCTCTGGCTCAGTAAACTTTTATTGGATTTAAAAGAGAAACACTGCTTTCCTTTGTGTACCACAGTTGAGTTTTGGATTATTATGAGGATGAGGATGTGATGACTGAGCTTTCAGAGTTGGCCAAGGGTTTGAAAATGAAAGTCGGGTGTAAGTGGTAACTGATAGCTCAGAGTTTTGCTCTGTTAGTCAGCGGTGAGTCGCAATAATGTTGCTCATGTCATCTGAATTTGACTCTTAACCCAACCCCCAGCGCTCCTCACACCCCGAGGGAAGCCATTCGACCCGACACCGCTGTCAGTACCCCAGTATAGATTATAGATGTTTTATAGGTGTCAGAAGACATTGAGAAATGTTAACTTCTGTTTGAAGTCACTGCAAGAAAGCTGAAATAAACTGAAGGTGTATGTGGTTTCTCATGATGAAATTTCACAATGATTTTAATGACTTTTGTTTATTCATCAAGGTACATATATAACTAAGCTACTTAAGTTTTTTTATTGTTGATTTATTATCATTTTGAATTAGCTTTAATATTTTTAGTTGAATGTTCATTTTAGTTACATTTTAGTAGGGCTGTGCGATATCAAAGAAAAATGCGATAGCATGCTAAATAATGCGATATGCGATCAATCGAAATTGTTTTCAAATATATTGAAAAAATTATATAACCTTGGGGCTGCATGATATTAAAAAAATGTGATATACAGTAATTTGCTTAATAATGCGATGTGCGATAGAATAATGGTTCAAGTTTGTAAAAAAAATATATATTTAAAAACTGAAAATGATGTAACCAACATACATGTTTTACATTATTTCTGATTATCGATAATCTTCCACACAATTCTCTCTGCTATCTGCTTCAACCTAAAACTTATAGACCCCTTCGCAAGATGTAAACACTGGTCAAGAAGCCCCTCCGGTTTCAGTTTTATTTTATTTTATTTTTTAAATCTCATATATATAATTGAAACTTAAAGATATTCGTTTAACATTTTGATTGGGTTAAAAATGTTCGGTTAGTTGCATTTTCTTCAACCATTGTGCAGTGTTAAAAACTGAAACAGGAAGTTCTTTTGGACCAGCGTTGGATCAGCGGTGTTTACGTCATCCAAAGTGGTCTATAGGTAACATTTTTAATTTTTTTAATAATTCAGTTATTGCGATATTTCACCCATTTCGGTATATTGCCAGCCCTACATTTTAGCCATATTTTATTATGCACTTTTGTCATGCGATTACTTATTTTTAATATTGCCGTTTAATTTTTATTTGTTTTTAAGTTTGTTTTTCTAAAACCTTTATTTGTTTTCATTTAACTATGTCCGTGTTTAAATGTAAACTTACTTGCTTAGGCAACATTTCCCAATTTTATTAGAAGTTTTCAACTAATAATTAAGCCTATATTTTATGTCAATTAACAGACATTTTTAGTCGTTTTGTTAATGATAATAACTCCGATCTGTGCTCTGCATCATTTTTGACATCTAAAGATCGCACGATGTTCTCATTAAAGCCTCTCGATGAACTACTGTATACACGTGCTGCCTGTGAACGCTCCCGTGTTCTTCAGCTTCCAGATTGAAAAATCACTTGTCTGCTTTTGCACGTGTTTCTGTTGGCCACAAGCAGACCGTCCTTGGGTTGGATACACTGAAGGTTGTGATGGGAATTGTGCTAACAGGTTGATTTATTGTTGGGAAATACCACAGGCAGATCTGTTATCAACATCTTAAGTGATCAAATCATTGAACCGCACAGTGATTTCATCACCAGATATCACCACAATTAGAGGGTGAAAGTTATTTTAAAAATGAACAACGTTTTAATTTTTGGGAAATCTATTTGGTCCCGTTACTGAATATCTTGAGATTGATGAACTCAAACATTTCTCATCAAGTTTTCTCAAATCCAGATTATTTGACCTCTACAATCTACATTCATTTCACACCACCATACTCTTCCTGTGTTTTAACAATTACACTCTCATTAGATTGTACTTTATTTTATGAGAAACATCTGAGAAATAACATTTTCCTCTGGGTAAAAGAACTTATGATAGTTTGACTTTGTGAGATGAACAATGAAATCTTCAGATGTATACAGTAACTGTTGGTCGTTCTCTTTTCACAGCCGATTCATTTGTCTGATGATCAGTTGAAGAATCTTCTGCTGAAATGTGAGGAAGAAATGGTCCGGTCATCTTCAGATCTTTCGTCAGGACTGATTTCAGCTCTGGACTCTCACAACACATCTCCGCTAGTCTTTTCTCCACCGCCGTGCTCCAATCTATCCGACCTGCTGCCAGGAGCCGAGACTGACAACCAGATTCCTTCAGACTGACCGCCGGGGAAAAGTCTTCAATCTTCTGTTTTATATCTCGCATTAGTTCATAGTGTTGGCTTCTGTCCTTTAAAGTTGCACAGCATTTTTAAGACGGTCTGTTTGTGATTTTACCCTGAGCTGTGCGCCAGTGTCATTATCAGAATCAGACTTGTGAATCCGATTCAAAGCTCCAAACGCTGAAATAGTATGCAAGAACAAAATAAAATGTTCCTTTTTCAAATGAAACCAGCATGTGTTTTCCTTTATTGCCATGAACTTTACAAAAAAACGGTTCTAAAGATCTGAACAGACATGTGACCCCTGCTTCTATCTGCTGGGTTTTCATGAAAGGTTACTTGAGAACAGGTTCGGTTGTGTTGTGCTTGTTTGTAAACTACATTGACAAATAACTTGGTATGAAATCACGCATGACTACACTTTACTAATGTTCATATTTGACCTCACGTATTAAACTTAAGCGTATAACTTAAACTGCATATTTGTGATAAACATACAAGTAGAGCTGTCACGATTATTAAATAATCGTCTCATCGCGATGGTTTCAGATCATCGCAATTATCGCACATCTCTATAGAAGACACTAGGGGGAGCTGTAGTGCATCTGCATATTGCATATTTTAGTGTATATATTGTAACTAAAGCATGGTAATACTTGTAAAATGTACCACCACAACACAATCACTTTAAAAAAAACTAATGCGTGTACCATAAAAATAACCTGCAGTACAGTTTAATGTTATTTCAGTGTGAAAACCAGTCTACCAAAATCTCATTAACATAGAAGTAAACTTTTACTGTAGTCTTGCAAGTGAGAAAAAAACAGACTAGAAGCTTTTCTATGACTGATAGTATTTTAATGGTGGCTTCAATTCACTCCTGATCAATTTACTTCATTTACAAGTATTTGGCGGTTGTATTGTTGACAGGTAAAAGCCTAAACCTTCAGTATGATGACCCAATTTTTTCCTATGTATTTCCAAGATAAAGAACATAGTCTTTATATTCAGAACAATATGGTCGTTTCAAAGCTGAATAAAAAATGTATGAGAATTAAAAGTCAAAGCTCTAAAACAGACAATTAATCGTCATAATCGCAATGATTTATTAGACAATTAATCGTCAGCCAAATTTCATAATCGTGACAGCCCTACATACAAGATGTCTTAAGTTTGCTACTTGTTGGAGAGATCTATGTTCTACGTTTTTTTTGTAAACAATCCAATCTGCAATTTTTAAAAATGGGTGGAAAAGTGTATCGACTTGGTTTCATTTAAAGATGAGAGTATTGAAGAAGTTAGCTGGTGTATTTTTATTATTTGGGCCAGTAAGTTATTATCTGAAACCCACCCAGAACCCATTAAAACTGCAAAACCCCACATTAAAAAGAAACAGTCAGACCACCTTAGCAACTGCACACATATGGACGCGTTACGGCCACTCCGGCATTCCACACATTCTTGACCTTGAAGATGAACCGTGTTTACTGACAAAAGAACCATAGATTTCATTTGACCAAATGAGTCTTTCCAAAACAGATATGGATCACATGAACCTTTATTTTAACAATAGCAGCGAGTCATTTACCCTTAAACCCAAAAACCTAACAGAAACATTGACTTTTTTGGTGAATGACATGAACTTGAATAAATTATCATTTTATATTAACTGACCGTGTATTGAGTATAAACGTCACAGCTTGTGATTTTGATTTCAGATGTTTTAATGTGAGCATTTTTGGATTTTCAAAAGCCGGACATCTTTTTTCTTAGTCAGTTATTTATTGTTCATGTAACACGTGGTTTTAATGAGTAAAACAACATTATTCTGTGTAAAACCGAAGCCTCTTTAATAATAAAAGAACAATAAACAAAATAAAAATAAAAATGACCAACACGTTCTCATATCAGTGTGCAAACAGTTTATACAAAAACTTTCCATGTCAGGTTACGTTTCCTTATAAATTATTTAAATAGCATATATGTACACATGACATTTAAAATAGATTAAAAACAAATTTACTAATAACTTATTTTATAAAGGCATCATTCATTCATTCATTCATTCATTCATTCATTAGGCACGCGTTTCTATAAACAACTTTCTATTCATGTTGTATTGGGGCACCGCTTCCAAAATTGTGTTTTGTATTATTTACAGAATTAATTGTTTTACTACATACAGTAGACAAAACAGGACTGAATTATCAATGGAAAATATATATTTTGTTGTTGTTGATGTCAATTGTACAACTTTGAGGTAATATTTGTGTTATCATCATCATGTATTCATCAATCCGCTGAGACCGAAGAAAACTTCAGTTCCAGTTTTGTTTGTTTTGAAAGTGTCTTTATCATCCAATCTCTCTCTATAATATCACAACCTTCTTTATCCTTCCGTGCCTCAAATCTCTTAGCACTGTAGGTCCATCTAGCCCTGAGAAATATCAACATCAATGCCGGATGATAAAAGTCACACGTAACTTGAGTCGGTGAGTCCTGAAGGTCTCTACGTCTCAAAGAAAAAGATCCACACATTCACATAACGTCAAAAAAAAAACATCCACCCTGTGCGTCACTCCTCAACAGCTCCTCCCGTGGGATGACACCCACCCGAATCAAGGAGAAGCTTCAGTTCATTCAGTTCAGTTCAGACTCCTTCCTTCATAGTCCACAGCAGATCTGAGGTTTCGTTCAACAACAACAAAATTACCCACCCAATGATAAGAAATGAGAACCTGATATGATGTTTCGTTCTCACTGAAAGCCGAGGAGATACGTGAGATGAATGTGTTTAGATACTGTATCTCCAGGCTCCTGTCATTCTCATTTAGATGGTTAGATGTTTTCCAGCTCCACGTTTGGTTTCTTGATCCCACCACAGAAGTTTTATAAGACAGACAGATGATAATTGACAACCAGCAGATCTTCAAGGAAAACTGTTATACATCTGTAAAAGAGATAAACACTTCTGAGCACATTGTGTTGGACAAACAGGAGTTTTTGAGAACAATAACAAAAGTGTTTTACCTCTGCATTCATATTTGAGGTCTGAGAAGTAAACCGTCTCTTGAGAGAAGACGAAGAGGCCGAGTCTTCCGCCCGTGTACGTTTTGTCGTAGATGCTTCCTGAATCGGCCATGACTCTATTACCTTCATACATAATAACCCTAAAAGCAAACAGAGAACATGGTGAGCAAAACTGTTTTTTGGTTAGCAAAGATTTTATGTTGAATCAATGTCGAATATAACCGATAAAACATTAAATCAACATCACATCAATGATATCTGGTAAGGGTTGGACTATATTGATCACATTTACCTAATGAGTCCAGATTTGGGTCTATGGATCAGTTGCCATCTGTAGGCAGTGTAATCCTTCCAGCCAATGTTCTTGGGGTCGTGCCACAGGGTACGCACCTGAAATCCAAGCAGAAGGTAAGCAAGACGTTCAAATTTGTTTTAAACGTATTGTCACGTATTTACAGCTTGAAAAGAGTGCATACCTGTCCCTGAGTGTCTCCAGTATGCCACAAGGCGTTTCTGAGATGCTCGCCTGGTCCTGTGGTTGAGTTCACTACTTTAATGGACAGTCCGGAGTAACCCTGTGCTTTGGTGGGTGTATGGGACCAATAGGTTTGTGTGATCTGTTTCCACATCACCACATAAAACCGAGAACTGGATTGGTAGCCGAATACAAAGCCGACGTAGTCGTCATCGCGGTCGGTGTTGATGAAGAATGTGCCACTGAAGTCCACAGCGTTGAACTCATCATAACCTGATGGACAAGCAAAACAAAGCTTAGATTCTGTGATCACAACCTTCTGTTGTTGAAAATATTGAGCTTATGTCTTGGAACACTTACCAACAGCAATGCCAGGATCGCAGTTAACCTTCTGCAGAAGTTCTTTGCCCTGGTGACGGACGACCCAGTTGGGATCGATCTGTGAAGTTCCAGTGGGGTCTAGAGGAACCATTTGGAATCTGCGGAAGTCTGTTTCACTGATGGCATAGTTCTCTGGGCAAACGTCGTAAATGTCAAGCACGTTATCTTGGTCGAAGTCGCCCTTGCAAGCGTCGCCTCGGCCATCACCTGGGCAAGGGCAAAGGAGAAAAATGTTTTGTGTGTGAAAGCCAAAAAAAGAAAAAAAGCTCAATTTGTGCAAGCGCTTCTGTCTTACCATCAGAATCAAGCTGGTCTGGGTTTTTGACAAGTCGGCAGTTGTCTTTGTCATCAGGTATCCCATCGTTGTCATCGTCGTGATCGCAGGCGTCGCCTTTGCCGTCTTTATCGTGGTCGACCTGGTTGGCATTGGGGATGTAAGGGCAGTTGTCCAGGTTGTTCTGATGACCGTCATCATCGATGTCCTGGTTGCTGTCACACTTGTCTCCAATGTTGTCAGAGTCCGAGTCAACTTGGTCAGAGTTGTGCTCCAATGGACAGTTGTCACAATGGTCACCAACTCCTTCCCAGTCACTGTCTCTCTGGTCAGTGTTGTACACATACGGGCAGTTGTCCTTCTCATTCAGAATACCTGGACAATTGATTGAAATTGAATTAGCACATTCATTCAAGGGTTTCCATGTTCTCAATGTTATCTTCAGCCCATTCTGAAAGGTTTGAGTCTCTTACCATCGCCATCAATGTCAATGGCACAAGCATCTCCCTCGCCGTTGTTGTCGGTGTCTGTCTGTTCTGGATTACTGTCATAGGGGCAGTTATCGCATCGATCGCCGACTTGATCGTGATCGTTGTCGTACTGTCTTGGGTTAAAGATTAACGGGCAGTTGTCCTGTTTCAGAACGAGAAGATTCAGTCAGTGATGAAACGACTGGATAAATATAAAGAACATCTGGAGTCGTTTTGTACCCTACAGACAGGACTTTATAAATATCCTTGTGTAACATAGCGAGTCGAGCACTAAACAAAATGAATGTTTGAAGTTATATGTATGTGAAAGATGATGATGTTTATTTGCCCAGTCTAAATTTATCCCAATGTACAATCTGAATTATTGACGTACAACTAAGAAATCCAGAACCGTTGGACTTGAAGCCATCAAAGACAGTTTATTTTTTTGCTACTGGCAAAGTCTCTTTTTTTCCATTTTCAGTCACGCTCTTCTCCAAACAATCTTACAGAAGAAGAATGTGTTTTCAACCTACCCCATCATCAGAGATCCCATCATTATCATCATCAGGGTCACAAGCGTCGCCAGTTCCGTCCTTGTCATAGTCTTCTTGGCCAGAGTTGGGAAGATCAGGACAGTTGTCCTACAATATAACATGTTGCAATGAAGAATTTAGAACTTCAATTACACAACATGGCATCTTTTAAGTATACAGTGAAGAAAACTGTTGTCTACCTTCTTGCAGTGATAAGTTGCGTTTTCCACACAAGGAAGGTCAGTGTTCGGCCAGCCATCCAGGTCTGTGTCCTCTCCGCAGATGTAACCGTTTCCAGCATAGCCTGGTTTACATTCACAGCGATACAGGATGTCGGAGAAGATGCCCAGATAGATGCAGTTAGCTTTCTTATTGCAGGTGTGTGTTCCATCCTCACATGGGTTTCTCGGCATGCAGACCTGAGGAAGATTTGATTTAGGTTAAACTTAAGCAAAGGGCAATTGGCTACTCCTATTGAATTCCCAAGAATCTTCCTAGAAGATGGGTCTAACCTGTTTATTGGCAATGGCCTGCTCCGTTCCCCTTCCGAATGGCTGCTGCCCGGAATAGCGTGGTGGGCAAGGCAGGCAGTTGTATCCTGGTTCCGTGTTCTCACACTGATGGACTCCATTGAGCACAAAACATGCATCTGGAACTTCTTTGCACTGCAGATATGACAAATAATGAAGTCCATCCAACATTATTATTGATAATTATTTGTTCATCAGTCTTGCATGACACTCTTACCTCATCGATGTCTTGGCAGTTGATTCCATCACCGGTGTATCCAACTGGACAATCCCCACACTTCCATGAGCCATCGGGGAAGCTGGTGCAATTGGTGCCAGCAAAGCAGGGGTTGGACAGACATCCATCTGTTGATGAGAAGCATAGAATTGACATGTGGCTTTACATTTAGACACAGAAGTTGAGGTGCAATGTACAGGTCAACATGTCAGACTTTTAAAACAGGATTTTATTGCTTACCAACAGGACATGATTGGGAATTGCACAAACGGCTTCCTTTGGAGTCTCCCAGACAGTCTTTTCCACTGTATTTTGGAGCAGGTTTGTTACAGAGACGATGTCTGCGCTGCAGTCCTCCACCGCATGTGACAGAACAAGAGTCCCAGAGTGACCAAGGTCCCCAACCTCCATTCACTGTCACACAGAGATAATAGAAGAACGGGTGTTTTGACATATGCCAAGCTTGGTTATAGGATGCAAGTAGATGCATGTATTCATGCCAAAATACCTGGGCAAGGAGACATCTGGCACGGCTCGGTCTGTCGGCCTTCTCCCTGGCAGTCTCTTCCACCCATCTGAGGCGTAGGAGAGTTGCAAAGGCGGATTCTTGTGATTACGCCATCTCCACACGTTACGGAACAGGACGACCACGGAGACCAGTGGCTCCAGCCTCCATCCTGTTTGACTGCATGAAAACCATCAGTTAGACATGTGTGAGTTGATGGGAACGTGAAATGTGCAGTTGACTTGTTGACTTACAGCGTTTGTCACACTCCTGCTTGAAACAGTCTCTGGTCTGAACCGAGGTGCCGTCGCAGTTGCTGTTGATGCGGTCGCAGGAACGTCCGCGCTGTTGAATGCCCCTGCCGCACGTCACCGAGCAATGCGTCCATTCTGACCAGGGTGACCAGCCGTCTTCTGCGTCGTCATTCACTAGGGGAAGAAAATAGGAGAGAAAATCATCAAATGATGGCTTCTCATGCGCTCACTTTTGGTTTGACACTTGCTCTTGGGTGTAAACTGAGATTTTGAGATCTGGTTTTTGAAAGAATTATTATGTCTGTATTGGTTTATTTTAAAGGAGCTTTACTTACGTGTTCCACAGCGTGGGCAGCATTCACCATCTGGGACAGTTGTGTTGGCACAAGGCATCAGAGGGCAAGAGATCTCACGGCAAACCGTGGCAGAGTTCTGGGAAATATAATCATTAAAATAACTTTAAGGTCAGGCTACACAATAAACATTTTTTAAAAACTCTCTGCTGGATTTATGTTTGCCAATAAAATGACCTCTGGTTTGGGCTGGAAACCCTGTGGTGATGTAAATTCTGACCATATATCGGTCGGGACCAATAAAGTCTTTCAGTGTGGTCAACATTAGGGTGGAGAATACAAAGTGAGTCAGTGGCCACACAGCCCCACGCCTGGGCTTAAAATGTACCATGTGTGTTGAGAAAGAAAGTGTTTAGGACCTAGAAATTTGAAAAGCTGATTTGTCCTCCTTTTCCTCCACTAGAATGCTCTCACCGCATAAGATTCATTTGGGACACTTCAGTCACTTTAATATAAGTTAGTATGTCTGCGGTGCATTTGTACCTGACATGTGCAGTGTGTGCAGCTGTCCATCGTCCACTCATCCTGATCTCTGTAAACAATGCCGTTGTGCAGACAAACTCCACTGTGGATTTTAATTTGGGTCTTGATTAAGTTGTTATCTGCTGTCTGGAATGAGAGGATAAGAAATGCTGTCAAGTTCACAGCTAATAATGTCAGGCATGCACAAATTGAAGAAACCATGACATAACAGAGTCAGACAGGCCAACTGAATTTCATGCTCACCACTTGGCGGAGGTCATTTGACAGCTGCTTCACCACCACACCGAGTCCCTTGAGCTCCTTAAACATGCTGGTCAGATCCTCGCAGGAGAAACCACAGATGTCCTGTAAATCTGAAGAACAAAATTATTCCGACTTTAACTTCATGAGTCCGTGACGAAACCCAAGACCATCATTTGAAACACATGAAGATGAGCTCACCTTTAGACTTGTGTCCAGTGTAGTCTGTGCGAATGGCCGGACTGGATCCATTTACAGGGTTCCCTAAGGTTATGACATCTGTGATGAAGACCGCTGTATCAACACAAACACATTGAGCGGTTTAGCCTTATTTTAAAAAGATCAGTCGAAAGTTTGAATATACCTGATTCAATCTCAAGGCTTGTGCTTAAATGCTTGATACTGGTTTTGTAGAATATAGATAGTTTGTATGAATATTACACTTCAATGGTTGAGTTGGAGCGCATAGAGAAGAAAAGCATCCAACAATCATCCAATACTCTACAAAATGTTGAATTGTTTCAACCCATGGTTGGCTCAGATATGAACATTTTTAGATTAATTTAAAGCAGCTGTTGGGTTTGTCTATATTTTACCCACCCATGGGATGAAACAGCAGAATTTTGGGTTGAAACAGCAGCATTTGGTGTTTTATTCATCCCATTCTGCTCCTCATGAAGTCGACTGAGAGAATGAGTAAGTTCTAAATCCATTTCTATTGTATCACAATTTCTACAATGTGGGAAGTGGTAGCAAACAATATAAGAATGAGCTGGTTGTCAAACATTTGATTGGTAGTGTATCGTGTCATATATTGAATTCTCAAGCTTGCAAAAAAATATAAATACTCACAGCTCTCACAGCCTTTATTGCGTAAAATCGCGTCCAGCGTCGTGCCAAAAACAAATCTCACATTCTGGAGAACTCCCTGGAATCATGGGGGAAAAAATCATCCAAATAGGTTTCCAAAAAAAATGAGCACAATTTTCCAACATCTACTATTACACCGGGCAGGCAATGAATCTAAATCAAAACCATTCGGTGCGTCTTTACGCGCTCCGAAACGGAACATATTACAATGCGTAAAACCCAGATAAAGCTCTAACCTCCAACTCTAAGACCCGTAATCAAGTTTCTCACCATAAATCGATCCGTTTTGGCCGCTCCTTTCCCGATCCTCAGGTTGGAGGTGTCCGGGACCTCCTGAGTCAGAATCTGTTGGATCGGAAGATCCAGCTCTTGGGTGTTGATTTCCTCGCAGCCCACGTGAACCTGAGCTCGGTCCTCTTGAACAAACACCGTGATGTTCTTCCAGTGTCCGTTCGCCACATCCACATCTTCAATCGACACCACCTGCTGTCCGCTCGCGCTTGCGTACACCACATCTACAGTGTTGGCTTTTCCATTAGAGATGATTTCAAAGAGGGATCCCGAACCGTCCGTCCTCTCCACGGAGATCAGAGTGCCCCTGGTGCGCTTGGCTTGCTTGAGGTTGGCGCTGAAGATGAAGCCGCGCTCCGTCTGGATGGAGAACAGCAGGTCCCTGAAGGAGAGCTCGGGCACGGAGGGAATCAGGTTCGGGTTCAGGATCTTGTACGCAGGGCTGTTTGCGTCGGGTCCTTTTACTAAACTCACTCCGTGATGCTTCTTATGGACATTGGCGAGCTCGAACAGATCATAAACCGTGTTATCATCCACCATTTCTGTGGATATAAAGAGGGAATGAAAGAAAGAAATGCATCTGTGAGTGCTGGGAATGGAAAAGTGAGATGCGCCAAAAAAGGAAGCAGCACTATATTGTATAAAGTAGATACATTAAAATAACATTAAAATGAATGAAAAGGTTTTTTTCTCACCAGCCTGTCTACTGCAGTCTGAACTCCACAACACGACACATAAAAGCAGGGCTCTCAAAGACATCATTTACCCTACAACACACACACACACACACACACACCATGTGTTTTAATACGATTTTCCTTTTTCATCATTTCTTTTTCTCTGCACAAGGCGTGGGACATGTCCTATTGGGCAAGTCAACTGTGCTGAAATAGTGGGATTAACTAGTCCTATTAAGCGAATCTTTCTCTTAAATGTTTTGCTCTGTATTTTCTGTAAAGCTGCTTTCAGTGCAAACTTGTGTACATTAATACATCTGAAATGAAATGTACACACACACAACTCAGCTAAAATGACATCAACAACAAAACTATGTTACAGAACACTCACCTGAAGAGAGAGAGAGAGAGAAAACACAAAACTAGTCTTCCCTCTGTGTGCGCTTCTTCTGTTGTGCGCTCACGAGAGTCAAACTCTTTTTAAGCGCTTTCGCGCATTCTTCAGCTGCGCTCTCGACCAATCAGCGCTCAGCATGACTCTCATATCCAACATCAGAAAAAAAGAGCACATTCCACAGCAAAATTTCCATCAGCCAGCAAACTTCTTCATACGCACGCACGCACGCACACACGTTGGGTTTCGAGTTATATGGGGACATTTCATAGACAACGCTTCAATAATAAAAAAATCCCCAACTAATCCTTTTCGCAGTTTTACGTTTGAAAAAAGATTTATTAGCCGTTTTTCTCATGGGGACCAAAAATGTGCCCACAAGGTCAAAAATACTAATCAGCCTTATTATAATAGTTACTGTTATTTTCTAAAAAATGATATTAAAATAAAAATATAAAGATGAGATGTCATAATTACAATAAGCTATTACAATTACAATAATTACAATGATTGAAAATCAATTGATTGATGATTTACTGTAACTGATTACTTCATTTAACCATATGTAAGATCCATATTACATTATTAAATATTGGATTAATATATACATTAAACACCTTGCTGTAAGCAGAAACCGTTTTCCAGGCTTCCAGTGTACCAAAATAAATGATATGAAATGAAAAAAACGTGTTTGTTCGTTAAAAGAAATTTTAAATAAGGCAAATGTAAACGGGTGAAACGAAACGTATTGCTATCTGCCCAACAAAGTAAAAAATCAGTATTTCCATTGATCCATCAGGATCTTGTTTTTAACGAATTCTTGTCTGATCTCATTAGGTCGGGTTTATGATAGAAATTCCAATGGCATTCCGAGAGTAGCTTCTAGATTTCTTAGATGTTTTGGAAACAATGTGTTTACAAATACAATTTATTCCTCAATCAGAAAGCATTTCAGTAATGACACAGATTAAACCGAGCATTACGTCCAGTTTGAAAGATGATTTGGTGGCTTTAGTTAGTAATGGATGTGTGTGTGTGTGTGTGTGTTCGTGTGAACGCACAGGAAAGTAATCAGATGTTATAGTGATGTGATCACTGCTTATAAAACTCGCCGCGAGAGGCGCGGGCACGCTGACGTGTGGAGGCGGACTCAGTGTTTCCATCCCATTCTCTCCTGATACACAAAGACCTCGCTGGAAAACCTCTGTTTAATATCAGCTCACCTTTAACACAAACACCCGAATGATCTCTTGCCAGTGAGTCCAGATGATAAAACATATAGTGGTACGAATGTTTTTAAATTCCAAATGCTCCAAATGGTTTGATGTAGCCTATAAAGCAGCCCTTCAAAAACATGTTTATGTGTTACTCCTAAAGGGACAGTTCACCCCAAAAATGTAATTCTGTCATCATGAATTTATTCTCCCTCGTGTGGTTGTAAACCTGTATGTCACTCTTTCTTTAGTGGAACACAAAGAAGATATTTCGAGAAATGTCTCAGTGGTCTTGTGTTCATACTGTACAATGGAAGTCAATGGGGTTCAGTGTTGTTTGGCTACAAGAATTCTTTCAAATATATTTTTTTATGTTCTGCAGAAGACAGAAAGTCATACAGGTTTGGAAGGACATGAGGATGAAGAGTAGGCCTAAATTATCATTTTTGGTCTCTAAAAATGGCTGAATGTCATCAGTTATAAAATATCAAGGCATAAAAAGTGGCATTCAAAGAAAGTTGCACATTTTAACCAAACATTTGTTCATGAGCAAACTAAGATTGTTTATAGATTGAAATTTTGCTTTTGACTGTGTGTCATGGCATTGTAAGGGGCGATTTACATTTCGCGTCTTTTGCGTGCGCAAATTCGTTATTTAAATGCTGGGTTCACACCAAATGCGAATTAAGCGATTGTCATTGGAAGTCATTGCAAAGATGCGCACAGACGCGAACTCGCGGCAGGCGATGCGAATGACATGAATCTGGCGTCAATCTCGTCTCCCGCGAAAGGTTGAAAATATTTGTCAGCTTGCGTCACTCAAGCGAAAATAACGAACTTTTCCCGCGAGTAATAAAGGGTGTGGAACGTGATTGTTCGCGTTTGATGTGAACCCAGCATAATTCATATTTCAACTTTTCAGAGTACGGCGTGCGCATCGCGGGTCACATGACAAGAGAAAGCGAGGCGGCTCGTGTTTTCCGAGCGGTTTTAGATGCTAAATATTAATCGCCCCTAAGCATTTGATTTTAGTTGAACACATTTGTCTTTCCCATTCTGTATCCCCCTTGTGAACTCTGTGTTAAAACACCTCTGTGACTTTATACCTTCAATAAAAATCAACTGTCAAATATTGTTTGCCTCGTCGCTCCCGGGACGCACTGAGCCTCGTTCTGATGTGAAATCTAAATGTGACATAAATAGGTCAGAGGAATTCTCATCACATGTTTGTTCAGGTGGAACTTATGGTCGGCCTGTGAACATGAAACAAACATGAAACTCCTTCAAAACTGTCAACAAACCAAAACCATGAGTGATGTATGATTTCGCATGGTTGCTATGGAGACAAGCATCATTTGATGTGCCCTGCTCTGGTCGTTTAGTCATCGCACATCTGACCAACTAAAAACCCATTTCAATCCGTCACCGAACAGCTTGACTTCTCTGAATGGCACCTAGCAACAACATTGTGTTAGCAACAGTTAAACACACAGTTAGCGCTCTTAACTTTTACCTGCGTGATTAGCATCACATCTGTCAACCTGCATTTACAGACTTGCGTCACTGAAGAACACCATACAGAAGATCTTTCGAAACTCTTGTCACACCTCTCAGATGAGTATAAACATGAGAGATATGATCGATTGCTTCCCCTCGGGCCTGAAACTTTCCAATAAATGATGAGTAAGAGCTTATACACGGAGCTCTGTTTGGATCTGATCCCGTTTCTGCCCTGGGCATCATTTTCATGCTCCAACAAAGGCACAAATTCAGATCCCGGAGAACATTCACCGGAAACATTTTATACGAAGAACTCAAATCTTTCCAAAATCCAGATTTTTCCTCAATCTCACATTGATGAAGCATCAACACTTCGTATCATCCCATGCAACTGCTTTTATTTGTCATGGGGAAGAATTTAGTCCGTCACAGATTTTAGCAGAAGACGGCCCTTACAAAAAAGTTTAAGTGTGCTATATGTGTCTTTTAAACAAAAATGAAAGTATGCTTTCCGTTTTTATGTACTACTCAGAAATATTCTTAAAATGGCACTTAAGTACACCTGACATACTGACAGTATATTTGTTCTGTGTACTTGTATCTTAAAAGTAACGAAGTATTAAAAGTACAATATACTTGGCTTGTAGTTCTGTTTAAGCTTTTTGATCGATTAAATACATGCTGTCATACTGTGAATTTACTTCAAATCCACTGTAAGCACGCTTAAAGGTATATTTCGAGTTTAAAAATGGATACTTAAATAGAAACATAGTAGAAGTGCAAAAATAACATATAAATAGTAAACTGTGATGTGGAAACTTACAACAAGAATGCTACTTTTCATTTGTAAAAACAGTATTCGTTTGCATACTACAGCATAAAACTACTAAAGAGTTTACGGAGTATACTTTAAAGTGTAAATGGGATACAAGCATCAACAAGTAAAGTATCAGTATACCAAGTCAAGTGCATATTACTGTTGCACTTGAAAGTATGTGTTTATAAACTTAAACGTGCGCCAGTTTAGTTCCAAATCCTATTCAAATGGTTACACTTACAAGTACTGTATAGTACTAGTGCACTTATATTAAAAGACTTCTTACTGAATAAAAATATCCTTGAACTTTACTTAAGTAGACTTCATAAAATGAACTTGAAGTATACTTACACTCTTAAAAATAAAAGTGCTTTACGATATCATAGAAGAAGCTTTTTTGTCTAAGTGGTTCCATAAAGAACCTTTAACATCCGAAGGTTCTTCTGATTATAAAAATGTAGGAAAGAGATGGTTCTTTGTACCAAAACTGGTTCTTCTATGGCATCGCTGTGAACAACCTTATTTTTAAGAGTGTATGTTTTGTCAGGGGAGAGATGTCTTGTGCGTACAAACAACGGAAAGTTAGCCGCTCTTTTTGAACAACTGAACAAATTGATGTGTATTTTGGGAACTTTATGAAAGAGATGCTGTCGGTGGTGACGTGACGCTTCGCTCGCTCTCGAAAGAATGTTTTTGGGAGTTTGGGGTTTTTACTTTCTAGGTTAAAGAAGAGAGAAAGCACATGGTTGACCTTAAATACCTCCAGAGGTGCTCACAGTACACATTTTGAACGTGCAGGAAGGAGACCGGGTGAAGAAGATGATGTTCGGAGACAGCATTGAGTGATGGAGACGGAAGATCAGATGAGTTCAGCTGTCTGACTAATAAAAGCTTTCTGAAACTCCACAGCAGCATGTGAGAGATGGATGTTGAAGGAGCTGATGTCAGTGTCTGATCATGTTGGATCTGCTTCTCTCCGAGGCCTCGCTGCCGCCTGGAGTTTACACAGAAAGTTGTTAATAGTACAAACACATCTTCATTCTCATCGTTTTCTTGAAGCCCACCCCACAACTCTGCTGGACTGAGCCATTTCAATCCATTTCTACGCACACATCTTAAAACGAAAGCAGAACACAAAACAACAATGTGGCAATGTGATTTTAAACTTGATTTGTTGAATAAAAATGACATACAAGTGCCACATTTCTCTGGTGTGCTGGATCAGTCATTTCTGGTTTAAATGTGGCATGAGATGATTCTAGAACTACTGAATAACAAAATCACAATCGAACGAAGCCGTTCAGCAATAACTTTCACATTTCCTTAAAGTTCTCATGTTGCATTTCCATTTATGGTCAGTGATGAGAATGAGAGGAGGAAAAACTCGCTGTCACATTCAACAGGAAACATCTGTGAGACTTACATCACCTACATTACTGACATCACGCTGTTTGACAAATTCATGCTGCTGGATAAAAAAATCGCTGTTGTATAAAAATAGAGAAATGAATGAAAATGAACTGCGAGACGGAGGCCACAGGTCATGCAGATTTGAACAGTCTTTTAGATCTTTAAGGGCTTTTTCAGACGTCTGACTCCAGACTTCTCCCTTCCTCCTGTGGATGAAAAGCAGCAGAACTTGTGATAAATAAGATGATCGAGATAAACCCAAAGGAACAGTGAAAAATCTGTATTAAAAAAACAGAGAGTTAAATTCTGTAAAATTACAGTTTTGTTTGACATCATACCTGGAAAAATCTGTTAAAAATAACAGTAAAATTCTGTAAAATTACAGTTGTTTTTTACAGTGTAAGATCATAGTAAATTTGTGGGTTATATGGTTATATAGTGGTATATGGTTTATGATTCACATCCATCACATCTGTGAGATGTTTCTTGGGTAAACAACGTCCAAAGAATGATTTAAAATAGTCAGTGTTCAAACTTGGCTTCTCTCACATTAAAATGTACGTCAGTTAAAATCCAGTTAAACTGTGATGAAAAGATTGCTTGGAACCTTTAACTTGTACACAGAATGTTCTGATTTATTGGATTTCTGGGTCAAAAGCACAGACACGTTCAATCTTATTTACACTGGATTCGGTCCAATTCTGAGCCACAAGAGTCTCTGTATCGACATTTAAATTCATGCGTTTGGCAGATACGTACAGTGCTTTCAGTCTATACATTATATCAGTAGGCTATGTGTGTTCACTGGGAATCAAAGCCACGATGACCTTTGACCTGGAGTGGTGTTATGAAGAGTGCAGGTTCAGTTTAGTTCTTCTGGGAAGCTTTGAATGAGCTCAGAGTCAAGCGACGTGTCTGTTCTTGCGCGAGCGCTTCAGGGGAAATGCTCTCTAATATTTTGGCGAGCTGTTAATGCGAATGTGTTTTTGTAAATAGCCGCTGATGATGTAGATCGTACACAGATTAAACAGAAATGGTGCTTGATGGAAAGAGCTGAAGAATAAATATAATAAAACACCAAACTGCAGTGAATCTTACCTCTGTTTGTTGTGGTTGTCTCGGTTGATCCTTATTGTCATTATTATGGCACGATTGCAACAAATATTGACAGAAATCATATTTCAGGAAGGCATAAAGACCAAGGAACTGTAAACCAATCTGGACATTAATACAGTACAGATGTCTCTGAAATGCAATGTTTAAATTCAACTATTGTCTCTCTGATTGAAAACGTGGATGTGATGCTCTGCATGAATATGTGACTCCAGGCAAAAGTGATAAAAATGACCAAAGGTTTCTGATTAACGTCTGTCGTGACGTGTGCCCTGCGGCATTTCAAGGCACACGTTTCCAAACTGTACAGAAATGCATGATGCATCGCTGCATGAACTGTTTGCAGTTTGTAGATATCATTTCGCAGTCTCTGGACTCGTTCGCTCATTAAAGCTACAATACATACCTTTTTGGGGGTCAAAATATCTGCGATTAAGTTAACAAAATCAGTTTTTGAATAAAAACGGTCTCCTTAATTGACCCTGAACGATAAGCGTTTCATAATGATTTATAAGTTGAGCTATCAGTTACGATTTTGCAAGCGTTTGACCACAGAAAGTACGCAAAGCAACCTGCAATTGTATGTTTCAAACAGAGGTGGCGATAGAGAGGCAAACGTTACAGATTTCAGGTTTGTTCATTTACCTTTCTGAAATATTTACCCATTTAACAAGTTCCTGTTATTGCCTATAAAGTAAAAACCATGAGACATCTGGTCACTCACATTAGCTAACATTATAATTCAGAAACCATTTCCAGTTTCTCGATTTCTTGTTACTGTAGATCAGTTATTGTGTATAACAGTTAAAATGGAAATAAATAAAGGTAATTTTTGCAATTGTTTTTTAACAACAAATCATTGAGATTTGGTTGCGTGATCGCTAATCAACCTCCATTCAGTCTGTGTCCCACATGTACGTTTCGTCTGGAGGGGAAAAGACATCATTTTGTTTTATAGTTTTGGCTCATGACCTGAACAGTGGAATAAAACTCACGACTCGAGTGTCTTGTTAAAAATAAAGGATCGCTGGAAACACACGAAACTCCATCCAACGTCCACCAAGTTTACTGGAACACGGCGCAACGTATGGAATGTTCCAAATTTAACTCTTTCTTGACAAATCTTAGGATAGCCACCCAACACCATGGTGTATTTTTAACTCAACTCTCTGTGTTCATGTGCGTGTCGAGCCCAAGGGAGTCGTAGATCAGACGCTCGCCGTGGACTCTTCGTTTACCGGATGAACCGTTAGGAATGTCCTCAAACGTGCAGCGCGTCAAATGACGTCATTTTCCAAACGTCGAACAGCCCGTGCATCTGTTTGACAGACACTGCACACGTAAACTCAAAGCCGTCTGCTGGAAACTATGCTCAGTTACCAAACAT
>NC_079899.1:25777261-25824761 GCF_024868665.1 Triplophysa rosa | reverse complement strand
GGCTTTCAGGAGTAACATTGGACACAGTCCACCGCATCGGCTGCCCCGCTGCGCTGCCCCCCTGCTCGACATAATGACTATCACACATGATCATTCAGCAGAGATTTTCCACATGTTAAGAGAGCACATCTGACCCCGGCGATTATGCGTATAACATTAGTGCTTCCTCATGCGATTTCCTTCTGCTCGATCACTTACTGCCGCTTGTGTTTGAGGTGCTGGAGAGATCTGCTGATACTGTCTGTTTTCAAACCGGACCAGGCTGCTCGATGGGTTTTCTGTATCGTGATGCTGCGTCAGCTCTTATGAATTGGTCAAATACGTCTGTCTCTTTGCATGTATGTCAACAGTCTGACAGAAAATCAAGCCGGAAACCATTTGGCCAGATTTGCAGCACCAAATATGTTCTGTGTTGAGAAAGAAACTGCAGATCTAAATGTCGAGTCAATAAAAGTAACATCATCGGGTGCAAACAACAGCTAGACCACCACAGACCAGCACCTAGACTGCCGCAGAAAAGCACAAACCAACATCCAGACCAGAACAGAAAAGCACAAACCAGCAAAAAACTACAGAACCCAGCAGCTAGACCAGAACAAAAAAGCACAAACCAAGAGAAACCTGCAGGGAAAAGCACAAAACAGCAACTAGACCATAACGAAAGAGAACAAACCAGCAGCTAGACCAGCACAGAAAACAAATACCAGCATCTATAAAACAGAACCAAAGCACAAACCAACAAAAACTCACAGAAACCAGCAGCTAGACCAGCTGAGAAAAGCAAAAAAAACAGCAGGTAAACCAGCAGAGAAAAGCAAAAATCCAGCAGCTAGACCAGCAGGGAAAAACACAAACCAACATCCAGACCAGAACACAAAAGCACAAACCAACAAAAACTCACAGCAAACAGCAGCTAGCCCAGCAGAGAAAAACACAAACCAACATCCAGACCAGAACACAAAAGCACAAACCAGCAAAAACATACAGAAACCAGCAGCTAGACCAAAACAAAAAAGCACAAACCAAGAGAAACCTGCAGGGAAAAGCACAAACCAGCAACTAGACCATAACGAAAGAGAACAAACCAGCAGCTAGACCAGCACAGAAAAACAAATACCAGAATCTATAAAACAGAACCAAATCACAAACCAACAAAAACTCACAGAAACCAGCAGCTAGACCAGCTGAGAAAAGCAAAAAACCAGCAGCTAAACCAGTAGAGAAAAGCAAAAAACCAGCAGCTAGACCAGCAGAGAAAAGCACAAACCAGCAGCTAGACCAGTAGAGAAAAGCAAAAAAAAAACAGCAGCTAGACCAGCAGAGAAAAGCAAAAAACCAGCAGAGAAAAGCACAAACCAGCAGATAGACCAACAGAAAAAAGCAAAAACCAGCAGCTAGACCAGCAGAGAAAAGCACAAACCAGCAGAGAAAAGCACAAACCAGCAGCTAGACCAGCAGAGAAACGCACAAACCAGCAGATAGACCAACAGAAAAAGGCAAAAACCAGCAGCTAGACCAGCATAGAAAAGCACAAACCAGCAGATAGACCAGCAGAGAAAAGCACAAACCAGCAGAGAAAAGCACAAACCAGCAGAGAAAAGCACAAACCAGCAGATAGACCAGCAGAGAAAAACACAAACCAACAGATAGACCAGAGAAAAGCACAAACCAGCAGAGAAAAGCACAAACCAGCAGATAGACCAGCAGAGAAAAACACAAACCAGCAGCTAGACCAGTAGAGAAAAGCACAAACCAGCCGAGAAAAGCACAAACCAGCAGATAGACCACCAGAGAAAAGCACAAACCAACAGATAGACCAGAGAAAAGCACAAACCAGCAGAGAAAAGCACAAACCAGCAGATAGACCACCAGAGAAAAGCACAAACCAGCAGAGAAAAGCACAAACCAGCAGATAGACCAGCAGAGAAAAACACAAACCAGCAGCTAGACCAGAGAAAAGCACAAACCAGCAGAGAAAAGCACAAAACAGCAGCTAGACCAGCAGAGAAAAGCACAAAACCAGCAGAGAAAAGCACAAACCAGCAGCTAAACCAGCCGAGAAAAGCACAGAGGAGGCACAATAAATCAGCAGAAACCCACACAAACATGCAGACCAGCATAGACCAGCTCGTAAAATCTTGGTGAACTAAACTGGGCTTTTCAGCAGCAGCGTTGAAATGACATGGCTGAAATCCAGATCTAAGAAAAACTAGTTTGTTTATATTTGAGTTTGTCTTGGCATTGCTGATGGGAAGACGTTTGACACAGCAGCCAGAGAATATCTTCATCTCTGTACAGCGGCTCACTCACTTCAGACGGGGAAACACACCGCTGGTTTAGAGAACGTCATGTTTCGCTCTTTATGATGTTTTTGTGAGAGCCGCACATCCTTCAGGTCTGTCGTCCTGCTTGGCTCTATTTCCACTTTTCCATCCCGTCACCAGCAACGGCTGAATAAACGTAAATGACATTCAGGTTTCTTCATTGTTTAGCTGCACGGTGCTCCAGCAAAATCACAAATGTTTGGAAATGGAAATGTTGAGAGTGAAAATGATCTTTGAAGAATTGAGCCGTGATCAGTTCAGTTTTGATCAGTGTTGAAACGGCATCACAGTCTCTGTCATGTTGGTAAAAAGAGAGTAAAGAAGGTAAACACGGGAAAAGTCATTTGTAAATATTATACGTGTGATCATTTGTATGAATTTGTGCGATTTCTTTTGTATGCATTAGTACAATGTGCTTTCACATCACTTTAGGGGCGGGGCTTCATGATTGCTTTTTCAAATAATTCACAATGCACTAGTTTACACAAATTCACATGTTTCTTTGATGAAGATTTTTGGGCTTGTGTTTTATTTTAGGAGAT
This sequence comes from Triplophysa rosa, assembly GCF_024868665.1. Lineage (NCBI taxonomy): Eukaryota > Metazoa > Chordata > Actinopteri > Cypriniformes > Nemacheilidae > Triplophysa > Triplophysa rosa. The sequence goes on along the minus strand of NC_079899.1, from coordinate 25,821,895 downwards.
AATCTCTAATAAACTTTCTGATAATGCGGAAGTGTCGGAGTTTGACCAACTACAACTTTATCTTTTACACAATGGCAAGAAATTGAGAAAACACATCAGGGTGTTTAAAACACATTTCTATTTTATAGATCTATGTAATCTGACAAACTAAAAGGAGATACAAGCTAACTAAACATTACCAAAAATCAAAATCAAATTCATCATGTAAGACAGATTCTGAGATTACCCATAATTATTTGCTATTCAGTACATTGAGATACTGTAAACACTGGCTAAAAAACTTTACATTCCAATCTCTCTCCTCTACATTTACTCTACATAACCTTTTTTGGTCTTTTCTTGCAGGTATGTCTACAATAATTATTAAAATGTTTGGCACTCGTATTTTTGCCTTCTGTTTTTCTCATTTTTGTAACTTGGTTTGGAAAAAAACATCTGCCAAATGTCTGTAAATGTAGAAGTAATGTGAGTATAAAACTGATACAACCTGTTCAATCATAATTCTGGAAACAAAGAGTGTGAAACAATCAACAGATTTAATTTACAACATGTTTTCACCTCACAGAAAGGAATTGATTAACAGTTATGATTATTAATACTCAACATGGTACTGTACATAAAACTTTCATTTGTGGTTTGAATGTAAACATGACGTCTCTATCTCTCAACTGATATTGTTTCTTGACCCACATAAATGCTGGTTAAGTCATCAAGACCTGCCGACCATAGCCGTTGAAAAACAGAGTTGTGACACTCGCATAGACGTCCGTTGGAAGAATGGAATTCAGAAGTAACTTGTGTCATGGAGGGCTCTATAGTTCCAAACATTGCTTTGAAACACATTCACTGCTAAGTTGATAACTGGTGTTTTATTATTAAGGATGTTTTCGAAACAAAATTTTATTTTCCTAAATAAAAATCCCTTCCTTCTGTGTGTCTGTATGAGTGGTTGAATGATTTTCTATAAAGACTGCTCATTAAATAAAACGTTATCTACCCTCACACTGTATAAATTATATTGCCTAATAAAATCTTTTACTTACTGAAATTGTTTGTCTTGTTCATTTTTCAGTGTTATTTGTCTTGCATTTACTTGCAATCATTGATTATTTATTGATAAATTACTTGTGCAATTTTATGTGAATGTCTTAACATAATTTGTATGATGATCATAGAAGCATAAGAAACAGATGAATGCATGCATACTGTTAATGTACTGCACATTATGCATCCTTCCTAGTAAAATTAATTCTGTGTCTCTAACACTCATCAAACGAAATGTTATTACAAATTTAATCAACATAGTAATCAGTTCATATATTGTGTTGGGATTTTTATTGAAATTTGTTGCAAAAACAGCTGCTTCCACTGTCTCTCCCGCTTAAATCCATTCAAACAGACTGACAGTTTGGAACTATTGAGAGCTCCATGAACCACGTGAGCACACGGCGGATAGATCAAAGTGTGTCGCAACTCTGTTTTTCAACGGGTCTGCTGCCAACCTCACAGGAGTGGATTAACCTCAACAACAACAACAACAACAACAACAAAAAACACACCTGCATCACTTTACTGAACCTGCCATATCTGATGGATAACATTTTCACCTATAAACATCCACCAGACATTAAAGAAAGCAACTTTTGTCAAAGAAAAACACGAGAACAGAGAAGAACTCAACTCTCAACTCAACTTTATTTATAAAGCGCTTTTACAATTTTCATTGTTACAAAGCAGCTGTACATGAAAGAAAGAAAAAACATATAAATGATCAGATTACATTCATCACTCATGCAACTCTTTCTTACGAGCTGAAGTTCAGTATGTAAAAATAATATCACTGCACAGATGCTTCATTTTCTCAGACTAGGAAAAACATGTTTAGATGAGTTTAATGGCTATAAAAAGGTCATTAGCGTTGGTTTGTTATTGCTGATATTGCCATGGTTTTAATGGTCCACTAAACGCGGGTCCTTGAAATCACTTGGCAACAAACACAAACTCTTCATGAATGTGCTAATCGCACGACTTTACACCCCAGAAACAAGAGTTTACTGCGCAGTTACCCAACACACGGTTTCCTAGAATGTCGGCTGAAAAACATCTCGAAATCATTTCTACACCAATGTCTTAAAGCTGTCAGAAGCTCAGCCTAAGAACCTTCGATTTATCAGATATTGGGATGCGTTCCAGTAGATGATTTTAGACATAAAAGTTCTTCATGTGTTTCACTTTATAGCCTACTCTTTAAGTCCACATCATTGAGTTATTCAAGTGCGATCTCGCCTCTCCAGACCTTTTATACAAGCTAGAATAGATACATTTACGCATTTGGCAGACGCTTTTATCCACTTATATGCATTATACTACTCATTTGTTACATACAGAAGAACTTGTATATGAACGATCGTATCGACATTGGTTTTCAAGATCCACAAACTTCACAGAAATACAAAACATTCCATGCCGGGTCATCTCTAGCATAACATGGAAACATGAAAAGGTCGAGATAGTTTCCTGATGCGAGCGGACCACACAAGTCTGATATCACCTCACATTCATCTGTTTCTCTAGCCACAGTTATGACAGCAAAATGTAAACACATCCCTTAATCTAAATTCAGCTCCGTGTGCCGACCGCACATTTCATTCAACAAGCACCTTTAGCATGAGCTGGCGTGAACCTGAGACACCGTCCTGGCCCGACGGCACCAATCCAGCATCAGCAACATACCGCTTCCAATAGATGGATTTACTGCAAGAACAAGAAACAAAGACACATTTGCATCTCAATTCAATGGCTAAAATTCTTTTTAGCGTAGTGTATAATGAAACTACAAAGGCAGTTTTAAAGGGATCCTTTAACACATTTAAAGGGATAGTTCACTCAAAATTAAAATTCTACCATCATTTATTGAGTTTTAGTCCTCATCGGAACACAAAAGAAGATATTTTGAAGAACGTTGATGACCAAACAACATTGAACCCCATTTCATTCAATTGTACGAACACAAAAGCTCTGAGACATTTCTCAAAATATCTCCTGAAGCAGGAGGTTTTAAATGACATGGGGGTGAGTAAATGATGAAAGAATTACAATTTTTGGGTCGACTATCTGTTTAATACTCGCTTTAATCGTGTTCGGCCCTGACCCTGATAGCACACGTACGTCTGGCAGACATCTGTCTGATGTCTGCATTTTCATCTGCAAGCCGTCTGTCAGATGCCGTTTGCTCATCTGCCCAACATCTCTGAGTCGTCTGCTGTCAGACGTCATATAGACCTCTAGAAGATGTCTGTAAGATGTGTGTGATTTAGAATGGATGTACAACATCTGATGTTTTACATGTTTACAACAGCTGAGCTCTTTCTAACATGTTTTTACACAGCTGATGTTTTCCAGATCTCCAGATCTTTAGCAGACATCTTACAGATGTACCTGTGCTGAAAATAAATCCAGTTAGTACACTTGAACGTGAAAGGTACATTTATAGATCCAGAACGCAGTCGGTCCCAGCGGAATGTTTTTTTCATCACAAACTGCTTGTTCTTCCAGCGGCAGTGAAATAAGAGAAATGAATTCCTGTCGTTCTGATTCGGTGACAAATCAAAGTTTGCGGTTCCAAACAGATTTCTCCTAAATGTTGTGTAACTCGTGGCTGCACAGCCCGTCTCTCATCACACTGACTCAGAAATCAAATGCGCGGATGTTTGTCCATATAAGGCATCGGGAGATGAACTCCAGAAATTCACACACACGCTGAGAAACACTCTTACATTTGTCACTTACAGTCAAGCGCTCTTTCACAAAACTTTCATCACAGCCACGTGTGAAATCTACAGCATTTACATTTTGTCTTTTGTGGGAAATCATTTCAAAGAACTATGAAGTCAACTCCGAGACCAAACAAAAGCTATGAAAAATGATTTTGAGAGATATTCTGTTCTCTAGATCAGGGGTTTTCAACCTTTATGATGCCAAGGACCCTCAAGTATGATTAACATTTTCTATATCTATATTTTTTTCTGTGTAAAGAAACGTTTAAAAATGTGTTGGATAAATAGTAAATAGAATATTCTAAAGACAACGCATTGTTTCTAAACCTAAATAGTCGGCAATAATTTCACTTCGAGTCCGAAAAAAGAAACTATAGTGAGAAAAACTCACTAGAAAGATTCAAATATAAACAATTCTGGAAACTATCTATAGCAAAAAAAGCACATAAACACTGTGGACTTTGTCATGTTTTGCTTAATCTTTTTTCCTAGAAAATTTCTGGGGGACCCCTTGCGTCCTTCTGGAGGCCCCCTGGGGGTCCCCGGACCCCAGTTTGAAAACACCTGCTCTAGATGACTCCAGACTTTTCTTCAGTATGAGTCCGTAGGAGTTAGGGTGATACGGTATTTAAGTATAAACGTCAGAAGCACAAACACTGCTGAAGTTATTTACGTTCAGACAGTCAGAAGTTTATACTTAAAGTTGATTCAAGAAAAACGCTGATATCTGTTCTGTTTTTTAAAGCTATTGCGTACTCCTGATGTGAAATGTATCGACAACATGATCTGATTTCACTCTGGAATGAAGCTCTGAAAACACTTTCGTTCACATCTAAACAAACTTTGCGGACTATTTATATCTTCATTTGTTAGCCAAAACAATGGTAAAAGTCCCTCAACCAAGCAGATCTCAGGGCAGGGCTGACTGGAGACGGATGCTTTTGTTTTGCCAAATAAATGATGTCTTAAATCTGTGCACCAGTTCCAACTTAACAGTTTTCACACTCGCCTTGAACGTTTGCTTCAAAGCTAAAGTAGGTTTTATAAGTGAAACGATGCCTTTGAAGCGGATAAATTAAAGTGGATAAATGCTGAGGTTTCTCTGCAAACACACTGTCATGACGGTCAGATCCCGTCCAGCCCTCTGATAAGCCAAGTCTTGTGCAATAACAGCCCTCCCGTCACCGTGGAAACCAAACAACACAACAGTCCTGCCCGTCTCCCTCGCCCACTTTTTTACTGTAAAAAACCCCACCGATTATTGTATTAAAACACCCGAATCAGGACAAATCAAACATCCCTTGATCTCTTCAAGAGAATGGCGTTAACTATACTACTCAACTCAAGTCAACTGTATTTATACAATTTACAATTTTCATTGTTACAAAGCAGCTGTACACAAGACATATTGACTATAAGCAAAACAATTAAAGTTGTACCTGTAAAAACAAGAAAAAGGTGAAAACAATGAAGACAGACATACCCACATACAAAACACTCCACACACACAATATGCACACGTACTAACACACATAGACATAGACACACACATACGGACGCGCACGAACACACACACGTACACAGACAAGTACGCACACACACACACAGACACGCACGCACACACACACGCTCAGTGAGAGCACACATTTAGGATAAAGGAGAGAGAAGCACAGGTCAAATATAACAGACTATAAATTTCTATATGCAATATTAATTAAGTAAAACTTTAATATTCTAAAGCAGCCCCCCCGGTCAGGCAGATAGTGCAAAAACAGTATGCAAACGGTGGCGAGGAACCCAAAACTCTAATTGAGAAAAAAAACCTCAGGAGAACCCAGGCCCAACCAGGGGATTCCAGTTCCCCTCTGGCAAAAGCTGCTGCCTCTGCACAAGCTCCAGAGATCTTGCACAACAAGGCTAAATAAAATAAATAAACTTACTAATAAGGTAAATTATAGTTTAAGATTATCATTAATAATCTAATAGCATTTGAAATTTTGTGGTAAAGACGTGTCAGGTGACCGCGTCCTTCTTTATCCAGCTCTATCATCTCAGCTCTTGTCAGGTCTCCGCTCTACCATCAGGTCAGGCCATGAACTGCATCCTGCTCGCTGTGGTAACCTTGGAACAATGAGACAAGACTGGCTGAGAGTAGAGTACTGTTCTGTACTCTTTGATGCAACAAGTACATCAGTTGTGTTTTTGGTTTACTACATAAACATACAGAGACAAAGTCTAAACTTCAAAAGATAAAGAAGGAAAACCAGCCTTAAAAAATTAACCATGGAGTTTTGCTTTTATTTGTAAACCATAGTAACCACAAATGATCTGTGCTCTTACTATGGTAACCATAGTTTAACCATGGTATTTATACAGCCATATAAATGGCAATCAGTCACCTATGGTTTGATTGAAAAAACATTACCATAATAAAATATCTGTTAAAATTTTCCTGTTCTGAACTTTCTGTTCTACGCTATTAGACTTTTTTTATTGGAGTTTTTTATTTTTAAATATTTTTAAATATTAAAAATATTTGTAGATTTATCAAAAAAAAAAAGAAGCTAAAACAACATCAACATTAAAAGCACCTGCAGGCCCCATTACTGGAAGTGATATTGGGATTTGAGCTCCGATTAGCTGTTTGGAAACAGATCTGTTCTGTTGAGACAGTGAGAGTTTATGGGAGTAAATATGACTCACACATTGAACAGCTGCTGCAATTCATTGGTCATAATCTCCCACAATTCCTCAGAGGAGTTCAATGAACACTTCCTGATCTTCCTTTTATAGACAACCCGACCGAGCGGAAACACCAGACGTCTTCTCCCGAGATCTCTTCCGCTGCTCACTTCTGAAGAATACAAATCGTGTCTTTGATCCGTTGCTTTCAGAGGAAAAGAAAAAACATTACTGAGTAAGGTTTTAACGTAAAACAGTTCTGCGGTTTGTCAAGTTTCGATATGCATGTGTTAGCAGGTTATAAAGTATTCATACAGAATTTTACATCAACACTGTAAACCTTCTACTCCTGATCACATAAACTCACACTGTAAAAAAAATCAGGAAAAAAAATGAAATTTTCTGTAAAATGGAAGAACAGAAATATACCGTAAAATAATTGTTTCCCTGTAAAATGATAGGATATCAAGATATATATTAAATTGTTCTCCCCATTTTCTTGTAAATTTGTTGTCTTGTTCAGTAGTTGTATAGATTTTGACCGTATTTCAAAAATAAACTGTAAAAGAAAGAAATCTAAGTATAATAAAGTTTTTCCCTGTAAAATTATATTTTCCCCATTTTCTCTTGTAAATTTGCGATATTTTTCTGTAATTGTACGTTTTTGAGACTGTATTTAAAAAAAAAAAACTGTAAAAAACTGTAAAATTCTGTTTTTATTTCATGTGGAAAATCTGTAAAAAAATAACAGAAAAATTCTGTAAAATTACAATTTTATTTACAGTGCACAGTAAACCTCTCTGCTGAGAACAGTTGTATAGAGAATTTTATTGACCTCATTTTATGAAAACCTCTACAGTAAGATACAAACACAGTTTCCAGAGAAAACCCTTAATTAAATGACCCTCAAACAGATCGTTTTCTAAACAGAAAGTTTTCTGAAGATGAAGATAAACATCAGACCACACAGTTGAGTTATTTACCCAACATACACACTGAAAACATCTTGTGTGTATAAATGTGAGGCGTCAGATGAAGACAAACTCTCTGTGTGCTGAACATCTGTCCGGTGTCTCAATTTATAAGAAATGTTTCTTTTGAGCTTACAAATCTTTGGATCTGAGAGCTTTTGCTTAAATGTCTGAATTTAGTTTTGTAGACATTATGCAAACATAATCATTTCGTTCACTAAAAAATAACATTTTATTTAATAAGAATGTTTTTGAAATGGTAAGTGAGAGAACGTATAAAAACATAGTTTTGATTTATTTTAGTCACAAAATCATTCCCAAAGTTACATTTGTGTTATTTCATAGTTTTGATGAGTTCAATATTATTCTAAAATGTAAAAAAATAACTTTTTAAACACATCAGACAAGTGTAAATAAATCTGACAAAATATCATATGTTACAGCCGGTCAAACAGCATCATCAGATACCCACATTCTAAATCATCTTAATCATTTTTAAATAAATAATCCCACATTCAAAATGAAAGCGTTGTCTGAAGTTTTTCAAGTAGTTTTTAAGGCAAATAAATAAATAAATGACTCACTTCAAGTTCTGTGTTTGTCTTCCCTGATTCTTGCATTCAGCACACAAGTAATCATCTCTTCGAATGCACCTGAATACTACTTCCAAATTCATCTATTTGGCACAACTTATTAAAAAATATGTTAAATTGTTTAAATCTAACACTGATGTCTAATAGTTAATATAAAAATGTTCTTTGTATAAAGGAATCCACACTCTTGAAAATAAAGGTGCTTAAAAGGTTTTACAGCGATGCCATGGAAGAACCATTTTTGGTCCCTGAAGAACCATTCAGTCAAAGGTTCTTTAAAGAACCATCTCTTTCTTACTTTTTTATCAACTAAAGAACCTTTTTTCGCCACAAAGAACCTTTTGTGAGACAGAAGGGTCCTTCGGATGTTAAAGGTTCTGTATGGAACCAAAAGGACCCTTTGAAGCACCGTTTTTTTAAGAGTGCATAAACACTCACTGGTCTATTATTCCAAAGCATCTTAATGTTATTAAAACACTGAAAATTACAATTTTCCAAATCATTCCTCACAAACTAGAAGTCAACAGTCATCTGTAACAAATGATAGACATCAACACTGTTTCAGTTGTTATAATTACATATATTTAAAACATTAAATGTTTGTAACACCAATTTTAAGAGTAAAACTATAGATGTTTTCATGACTTAAAGTAGAAGCAAATGATTCTTGCCCAAATACAAAATTCGCCCCGATGTGAGATCATGGTCGTGCGGTTGCTAAGGTGTATCGAGTGTGTTGCTATGCAGTTGCATGTCCCCTCACACAGTTCTTCATTAAAACCCAGAGGAGTCCCAGAATGAGCTCAGATTTTATCCTCAGAATAAACAGATTTTCCCACAGCTGGAGTCTGAGCAGAATCCAAACCGGCCGAGAGGAAGATGAAACAATCTGGTAATGAAGCAACAGTTCTCCACGGCCTTTAGTCTCGGCTTGAGCTCACTGGAGACTAACACTGAGATCATGTGAGCTGCTCTTAGCAATACACATCACTTGAATTAAAAGGACAGTTCTCCCGAAACTGTGAAGTCTTTCAATCGTGTCAAACCTGTACGACATTTTCAAGATCGCTGATAACCAAACAACACTGAAATCCATTGACCTCCATTGTATGAACACAAAACCACCGAGACATTTCTCAAAATATCTTATTTTGTGTTCCGCTAAGGAAAGACTCACGTACAGGTTTAAAACCGCATGAGGGTTAATACATGATGACAGAACTTTTTTGGGGGGGGGTGAACTGTCCCTTTAAGACAAATGGCTTTTTATCATCGCTCATGTCAAAAGTGCCTTAATGTATCCTCGATGACTTCCTTTAAGTTTCAATCACAAACAAATGCTTAATGTGCCACAGAAGAGAATAGATATAAAAACCACATAGACATGAGCCAGCTGTCAGCGCTCAAATGTCGGTTTACAGGACAGAGCTGATGGAATAACTAGAATAACGACGACAAACGTTCATAGTGTTCGATTTCTTCTGCTCTCTGGAGAACACTCATTGTGCTCAGTTTCGTTATCAAAATGAAACATTTGTTTGTTTTATCACGTGGACATACCAAATGACGCCTTTAATGAGAGCAGACAGGTTTATATAACATTTCTCTGTGAGCAGCTCCTTATGGATTAACTGAGAAAATCTGTTTTCACGGTTTCAGAATAGATCCATGTGACAGTTGTCATGATCCCGCCTTCCTAGCAGCTGTATCTTGTTCTGGCCGACAGGATCATGACAGCCCCATTTCTTGTGTTTGTTACGGAAGCACATGGCCATTGATTGTCCTTGTGCTTCCCGTCCTGCGTCTTAGCCCCGCCCCCTTGCTTCCTTATTCCTTATCCCATAATCAGTCCACGCCCTTCAACTGTTGCCATCGTCATGCCTCTTTTGTTCCGCTCCTATTTAATGCCCTTGTGTTTGCTGTCCCATGCTGGATCGTTTGTCTTCATCCCCGTCTTGTCCTGTTGCCCCGGTCTGTCTTTAAGTTTGGTTTTGTTATGTTAAGGGATTTTGCTCTTGTTTTGCCCCTCGAGGGATTTTTGAGTTATGTTTTGTCCGATGTCCAATAAAATGCATTTTTGTTGAGAGCTGTCTGCACTTGGGTTCTATTTCCTGTCAGTTTCATGACAACAGTCTGCACAAAATGAAGAAAACACATGCGCTTTTTGGAAGAGTTGTTGTGTTGGCATCAGGGGACGCAGGTACGTGTGAAGAGCCTCGGCCAGCGGGTCGTAAAGGGTCCTTTGTGCCGAATGCCTGCGAACGCCATGTGAACACAAAGCTGCCTTTGACCACGACCTCGAAGAATGAAAAATATCAGAGATGTACAACAACCTCCTGATGACAATGGAAACACAATATACACCTTACATACTATTACATTTTAATATACGTGACCTGACCCTAGACAACAAAACCAGTCAACTTTTCCAATTTTGAGACTTTTACATATTCTGCAAGCTGAATAAATAGGCTTTCTATTAATATATGGTTTGTTAGGATAGGACGATATTTGCGGAGATATGACTTTTAAAACTGGAATCCGAGGATGCAAAAAAATCGAAACATTGAGAAAATGGCCTTTAGAGTTGTCCATCAGAGGCTCTGTAGTGGGCCAGGTTTGTTTTCCAGCAGTAAGCCAATAGAGAGCGGTAATGACGTTGTGGAGAGTTGATGAACCCAAAAGCTGACATTCTAAACTTTACACAGTTACCAGACGCGAGCGGGTAATTCCCGAAGAGCAGGCAGCAGCGAGTGATGTTCGTAGGCGTGTTTCCGGACATTTTTGTGGCATCCAATCACCAAAATAAAGCTTTTGATATATTTACGGTCAGAAATTGACAAAATATCTCCATGAACATGAACTTTACTTAATATCCTAATGATTTATGTCATAAAAGAAAAAAGGATCATTTTGACCCGTACAATGTATTTTTGGCTTTAACTAAAACTGTTTCCGTGCTACTCAAGACTTGTTTTGTGCTCCAGGGTCACATCTCTCAATCTCAAAGAACCAAACATCACTATCCCTGTTGTTTTGCTCTGTGAAACAACACTAAACAGTGACAAAAACCCACAAAAGACTTGAGTGACGTGTCGAAATTGAGTTTATGCTTAAAGCAAGAAAAAATATCTGCCAATGAGATAGGAAAAATAACCTTCATACAACAGGAAAAAGTTATTTTTTCTAACGACTTGCTGATGTATGTCTTGTTTTAAGCATAAACTCACTTATTTACTTACATATCATATATATTTTTATTAGACAACAAGAGTAAGATCTTGGGTCAAAGACCCTTAAGTCTCAAGTAATTGCATCTTGACTATACATCGTACAAACTAAATACATTTTAATATATGTGACCCTGGCCAACAAGACCAGTTTTATGGGTCAATTTTTCAAAATTGAGATTTATACTGAATAAATAAGTTGATGTATGATTTTTTACGATCTGACGATATTTGGCCGATACTCGTCTATTTAAAACTTTGCAATCTAAGGGAGCGAACAAATCAAAATACTTTTTGAAAATCGCCTTTAAAGTTGTCCAAACGAAGTCCTCAGCATAGCATATTACTCACAAAAATGAAGTTTTTATATATTTATGGAAGGAATTTTACAACATATCCTAATGATTTATGTCATAAAAGAAAAATGGATCATTTTGACCCGTACAATGTATTTTTGGCTTTAACTAAAACTGTTTCCGTGCTACTCAAGACTCCAGGGTCGCATCGCTCAATCTGCTTTAATAGTTTTTGCTAGGACCAAACATCACTATCCCTGTTGTTCTGCTCTTTTGTTCCAGTGAAAATGGTAAACAAAACTAAACCGTGACAAAAACCCACGAAGGACTTGAATGGACAAGACGTGACTTCACACAACCAGATTCACAACAACGCACAAATGACGACCAAAAGACACAAAGCACGGCAAAAAGCGTCTGGCCGGTTGTGGTGGTGTGTTTCTCTGTGAAGTCAGACATGTAATGGCAGACGTCTGCTGAAAGAAGATCTACGTCCTCTCAGCTTGACTTCCTGTGTGGAGTGATGAGCTCATTCCACACCACGCGCTTCACTCCCTCCTGCTCTCCGGGGACGGTGAAGGTTTTAAACATGGAAAAGCGTACAGATATAGTGTGCGGTTTACCTGAGCCTGTCCAGAGGAAAGCTGCTATCTGAGCGTCAATGATTCCACTGTAAGCGCCGTGTTGTTTTTGGGTTTGGAACACCAGATCCAGTGCTGGAGATCCGTTTCATCCAAAGCCAGATCAACATTCCTGCTTTGAGTTACAGGAAAGCAGATCAGATAAACTTCACAGGCATCACTGTTCACCGTACAGTCATTTAAATGTGTCTGTGAGCGTTCGTGAGAAGAGAAAGAGCCATTCTGTGGGTTTAACAGTAGCCCGATATGTAGAATTACACAGAGCCACGTGCATGAAACCAAAACAAAACCTGATTTACTCTGAATACATGACCCTGGTGCACATGATTCAGTGCTGTGTGTTACAGCAAAGAAAATATGAAATGACTTTTCCTTTCGCCTGAAGTCTCCGAGGACACTTAGGACTTAACCAGCAGGGGGTCAACGGTGTTGCATGGGGTCCCTAACTTTAGTAAAGAATGTCTGCTTATCACAATATTTTTGATCTTCTTTGACATTTGTGCTTTAACCAAAAAGCAGATTTTTAAATATTGACCTTTTCAAATGAAAATATGCTTGACCAACAAAAAATCCTTTTTTTGCCCTGTTTTCCAGTACAAACATCCAAAAATTCATAAATCAAGATCAATTTACTTGAGCAACAAGTTCAAATATTAAAGTCCCAGTAAAATTAAAAATTACAATAGACATTTTTCCATGAAATATTGCAGCGTTTATTGTAAATACTGTAGTTGAGTCAATGTGGGTCATTCTCAATTTGTGAGCCCTCATAATCTTCAGTTAAAATCTGAAAATGCACTTCCGTCCTTGTAAAGGTCTTTTTGCACAAACAGTCTGAAATGTTCGTATTCGTTTTTTGGTATTTGGCGCTCGTTTGTACGGTTTCTCTGAAATGTCAAAACACTTCTCAAAAAGCTTGCTATGGTTGCGAAAAACGCAGAAAACCTAACCCAGTCCGAATTTTTTTTATGACGGATGAAAATATCGGAGGCAGTGTGTAAATGTGAAATTAGACAACGTGAGGTTGTATTTATTTTTTAACGTGCAGAAATTTCGTACGCAAATGGTCTCAATGACCAGACCCGTTGAAAAACAGAGTTGCGACACACCGTGTGCTCACGTGGTTCATGGAGCTCTCAATAGTTCCAAACTGTCAGTCTGTTTGAATGGATTTAAGCGGGACAGACAGTGGAAGCAGCTGTTTTTGCAACAAATTTCACTGAATTCCAAAACAATATATGAACTGATTACTATGTTGATTAAATTTGTAATAACATTTTGTTTGATGAGTGTTAGAGAGACAGAATTATTCAGTTTTGTGTGTTTAATTTGACGAGGAAGGATGCATAATGTGCAGTACATTAACAGTATGCATGCATTCATCTGTTTCTTATGCTTCTATGATCATCAGTACATGCCAATGTTAAATCGTGTTAAGACATTCACATAAAAATGCACAAGTAATTTATCAATAAAATAAATAATCAATAAATAATCAAAGATTGCAAGTAAATGCCCCACAAAGAACACTGAAAAATGAAGAAGACAAACAATTTCTTTTGAAATTGAATGGATTTAGTTTGTAATTCGTTACGTGCATTTACAAAATACATTCATGTGTTTGGAGGAGGCGTGGCTTTGGACCGCGAATCGCATATAGGGTGGGATTATAATTTCAGTGCTAGCAGGCTAAAATTAGCACCTTTCCAAATCACCCACTCCACCTTTAAGGATGTTTAAATATTTTGGAAAACAAGACAAAAACTAAGAAATATTATTTTTCTGCGGTTCACCGTCAAGTACACACAAATCTCAGTATTCTAGAGAGATGTGTAATAACACCGGACATTTCTATCCGTTATTCCAAAAAACCACTTCACTAGAACATCAGAAATTGTTTACAAGATGTCTCACAGGTGAGCTGGAGCAGTGCTGTGTCTTCAGTGAACCCGTCCGACAAATTACAATCCGCAAAAACAGTAAACGTGACCCTGGGAGAGGCCTCGGGCTGTTAAAAACAGTCGACGGCTCAAGGGTCAAAGGTCAATGCTGTGCACCTCTAAGTTGAAGCAGAACTCCTCTGAGGTGATTTTCATGCCTTTACCAGTCTGATCTCACAGGAATTAAAAAATATTTGCATGATGTGAATTGTACAAAAATATGTGATCGCAAATCTCTGTCATGTTGCCATTGGGAATAGATTGATGTCCATGTAACTACGTATTTTTTGTTTACCCTGGTAAAACATCAGCTCTTGTGTTTTATATAAAGACCCCCAGGTGCCATCTGTAGATTTATTAAAGTTCATACATTCAAAGCAGCCATTCTTGTTCAGAGAGAAAATGTCCAGAGATGAATAGCTCTGTTTTGAACACTAGTGAGGGACTGGTCTTACTCGCTGCTGTCTACATAGGTACTAAACTAAAAACTGATTCCAACAGAAAGTGACATTATAATGTTGCTAATGTGAAGACATAATACTTTAATAAGCCTCTAACAATCACAAACATATTGCCCATTTTAAATAAATCTACCTATTTTAACTCTCTGTATTAAATAAAATATACAGTTGTGACCAAAAGTGATGTGACGCGTTTGGCCTTTATTAAACCATTTTTAATAACGTTTTCACATTTGTATGCTTGTTGTGTATGGAGTGTAAAGTGAAGCTCAGCTCTGAGAAGAATTTAAGGAGGTTTGGCAAATAATTAATACACTTATCAAAGCTTATTTGTGACCCTGAACAACAAAACCAGTCTTACGGGTGAATTTTTCGAAATTGAAATTAATAATTGAGCTTTCCATTGATGTACGGTTTGTTAGGATCGGACAATATTTGACTGAGATATAACTATTTAAAACTCTGGAATCACAGGGTGCAAAGAAATCAAAATACTGAGAAACTCGCCTTTAAAGTTGTCCAAATGAAGTCCTTAGCATAGCATATTACTCACAAAATAACGTTTTGATATATTTACGGTAGGAAATTACCAAAACATCTTCACGGAACATGATCTTTACTTAATATCCTGATGGTTTTTGGCATAAAAGAAAAATTGATCAATTTGACCCACACAATGTTTTGTTGGCTATTGCCACAAATACTCCCGTGCTACTTAAGACTGGTTTTGTGAACCAGGGTTACATTTAGTCAAAAAGAAGATCGACCAAATAATAATAACTAATAAAAATCAATTCATGTTATTCTATGCTTTTTTTGTGCATTTTCCTGATGTGCTATAGTTTGCATGTTTAGGCAAATAATTTCGTCAAAAATAAAATACATTAAACAAGTCGTTTAGTATTTCCCCAAACATCTCATATTTTGATGTTTTAATGTAACCAGAGTTATGCAAATATGGCCTCCGGAGTCCAGACACCACTTTTGGCCACTACTGTATGTATTCATAGGCAGCATCGTCACAATGCATTCTGGGATTGCCATATTGGTCAAGGCAGTATTGGGTGTAACTAGTTACCAAGTAATTAGTTACTGTAATTTAATTACTTTTCCCTTAAAAATGTAAAGTAAGGGATTCCTCTTATTTTTTTTCTGTAATTTAATTACAGTTACTTCTGATGTAATTGAACTAAAAACTGTAAATAATAGTGGAACTGACATCAAAAGTCTATCTTTAAAATGTTTGCTTTAATGTATCCTTCTCACATTTGTATACTTTGGTCAGTTAAAAAGA
Organism: Triplophysa rosa; assembly: GCF_024868665.1. Taxonomy (NCBI): domain Eukaryota; kingdom Metazoa; phylum Chordata; class Actinopteri; order Cypriniformes; family Nemacheilidae; genus Triplophysa; species Triplophysa rosa. Next base: position 25,806,011 of record NC_079899.1, on the reverse strand, counting down.
ATAATTGATGCAGTTATTTATTTGAATGAATTAAGAGTCGTTTCATGTTTATCCTTGAATCAATTCTAATCAAGGTTGATATAGGATATAGAAAGTAATCAGTAATTAAATACTTTTTGGTGAGAGTAATTTGTACAGTAATCTAAAGACTCTTCTGAATATGTAATTAGTAACTAGTAATTCATTACTTTTTCAGAGTAACTAGTCCAACACTGGGTCAAGGATACATGTATTGCTGCCTTGCAATTTGGTCAAAAGAAGGAATCTTAGACGACAGCGTATCTATAGAAGAATCTGTGGCGCTTAAACTCTTCCTCACTAAGTCTGGAAACAGAGCTGATCAGTTGAGAAATCAAATCAAAGATAAACTGTATTTTAACTTCCTGCTAAAATGAAAACGGGTCACAGTTAAACAGCGTCACGCCTCACAAAGTCATGAGGGAATTTTCATTTCATTTCATTTTCATTTTCAACACGAAGATGTTTGCAATGCTCTCAGTCTCGTTTGTAATCTTTCCAACAACTTCTCGGAAAATCCCTTTTCGATTAATTTACCATGATTCAAGAAGACGTGTCAATTAGTCTGAAAGAGTTTTAAAGAATCACACATTCCCATTAGATCTTTGGAGAGGATTTGTTGCCTGAGATTTCAGATGTGGTCGATCCCGTTTATGTTGATCTCCAGTCACAGTGTTTTCCAGAGACGTAGCGTTTGATCGGCGTCCGTCAGAATCCATGAATCTTCAGAGCCACGCGTCCGGTCCATGCGTTTCCTTCACCAGCATGATGTGATCGATCACCTTCCCATACTGCAGACGTGAGCGTGTAGTTAGACGGTGAGATATTAACAGGCGTGAGGTTCTTCAGCTCAAGAGTTTACCTGGTCGTCAGACACCTGCTCCAGGTAGAGATGTGTGGAGTTGATCAGGTGCATCCGTGTGTAGCCGTAATCTGTGCTTCTGAAAGCGCTCCAGCTGCGAGGTTTGGGGATGAAGCCGTCGTGTTTTTCTCTACAGCCCTGAGAAAAACAAAACGATTCTGTCACAGACTGTTTTTTTGTTCATGTCCAGTGTCCGTGGAGAAATTCACCATCACTGAATGAGCCTCGCTCGACTCTCAAATACATCACGAAACTCATACTCGAGCACTTCCCGTACATCTCAAAACTATTCTGTCTGTGTCTACAACAGTAGCTGCGTTTAGGAAACATCCAATCAAATTGGATTTATCATCTAATAACACGTCAGAATACATGAACTCCTTCAATATTGTTTAAAAAGCATCTCAGGATGAAACTTCTTGAGAAAATGTCAAGAGAACATTTCTGTTAATTCTATGTTTTTTATTTTAAATCTTTTAGTCACAACATGATTCCCAGAGTTTTTTTTGTTTTGTTTACTAATACTATTATTATAAAAGGTGGAAAAAATATGAATTAAAAGTTTAAGTTAATTCGTATATTTAATATTTATTTAATATCAATATTAATGAAAGTTAAAGTAATAGTTCACCCTGTTATCATTTACTCACCGCCTTGTCATTTCAGACCTTTATGACTTTCTTTTTTCCGCAGAACACAAAAGAAGATATTTTGAAGAAAGTCGGTCACCGAACAGCACTGACACAAAACCAATGCAAGTGAATCGGGGCCAGTTATCAACATTCTTTCAAATATCTTCTTTTTGTGTTCTGTGGAAGAAAGAAAGTTATACAGGTTTGAAATGACAGGAGGGCATAAACATTTGAAGGGTAGTGTTCATTATTCACAAAGTCTCTTTTAAAGTATTTTATTTTAAGATAAATATGTGTTGTTACCATATCTTTAACATGATCACATTCATCAGTAACACCACCAGCACATTTTAAAGAGACAGTAACATCATACGGTCATTGAACATTCCTCACCTACAGTACTGTCACTTTAAGACGAATGTTTGGTATTTTTGTCGCTTTAAAATGAATGAGCACCTGCAGAATTTTATCCCAGGGTACGCACAGAATCCCCCAATCACAATAAAGACCTCACACACGCAAATACTCAAGACATGCCATAAAATTATTAAGTGATGATTGACACAGTGTTAACCGTAGCTACGTCCTAGCGTCTCGCAGCTGTAAATAAGAAAATAAGACCGCTATTTTTCAGCCAAAGACTCCATTTAAAGTAAACTACCGTTTTGGTTATGCTCGGAAGGCTGCATCACGGAGTGCTCTTTTGAAGTGTTGCCATGTTCTTTTATTTTATAGCGCTTTTATGCTTGACATTTGGTCTTTAGCTCATAAATCTTGACACTTTATTTGTAAAACAATGTTTTTTTTGTCTTATAAAATATAACTTATTTGTATTTTTTAGATTTGTTTCGGTTAGACTTTGTTGGTTGTTTTTATTTACGAAGATCTGGCAACCATTTAAAATGAGGTTTAAAAAATCTTTAAAGGAATATTTAATGACACAATGTACATTACAACTGGTTAGTTTTTTAATTTTGTATCTTTTATTGACTTGATGTTTATTGTTGTTGTTTGATGTAGTTTTGTATTTTATACTTTATACTTGTATTTTATATAGGTAGTGGCTAATGGGGATCCATATAAACAAATAAATAAACCATGTTACTTTAGTGAATGGCTCGTGAGAGCGGCTAGCCATACACACATTTGACTTTACAACACACACGCACACCATTTATTTTATTTAGTTATTCATTCTCATTCTCTCTAGCTTTCTCAATATGTCAGGAGTGTTCACAGATTAATAAAATAATAAGATTGCTAGCGCCCTCTCATGGTACTCACAGTGCGTACCGCCCCTGAAAATGAATGTGTGGTTTCTCTTTAAGATGTACTGTATGTGTGGTTTTAATGTCTCTTTAAAATCTTTTTAAGATGCATACGTGTTAAAAATGTCTCCTTAAAATGAATGTGTGGTGCAACCGTCTATTTCAGATGAAAGATGTGGTGCTGTTGAAGTGATAATACTCACAGCAGAACCTGTGATTATATGCACAGGCGCTTTAGGATTCACATACGGTTCTTCAAAGCTTCCGTTATACACCTGCAATAAAAACACACACAGCTATAATCTGAGCGCAGCACAATGCTGGTGCATTACAGTCGATGTTGCGTGACTGACATACAGACCTTTTAATCATACACGGGCCAAAGTCTTTCATACGTGTGCTCGTGCGCCCACAGCTCCAAATCAACTCCTGCAAACCCATCAGATGGTACATTAACACTCATCCAGGTCTCCTCTCACCTCACCTGTGTTTCTCTTGATTTACTGTAGTTAGACTGTTACAACAAAGTCCGGTTCATCCTTTCCGACCAAGAACCACACGCACATGACTGACAACCAGTAAACAACCAATCAAACTTTTTAAAAATGATGTTTAGAGGTACAATCTTAAAAATAAAAGTGCTTAAAATGTTGTTCACAGCGATGCCATAGAAGAACCATTTTTACAAAGAATCATTCAGTCAGAGGAGGTTCTTTAAAGAACCTGATCTCTTTATCACTTCTTTATCATCTGAAGAACCTTTTTTCGCCACCAAGAACGGTTGGTCAGATGTTAAAGGTTCTTTTTGGAACCCAAAGGTTCTTCTATGGCATCGAAGAACCTTCTGAAGCACGTTTTTTTAAGAGTGTAAATCAGAAATTTTGATACAGATATCTCTTGAAAATAAAGGTGCTTCACGATGCCAATAGATGAACCTTTTGGTTCCATAAAGAACCTTTAACATCTGAAGAACCGTTCTGTTTCACAAAAGGTTCTTTGTGGTCAGTGTTGGGTAAGTTACTCTCAAAGTAATGAATTACTAGTTACTAATGACATATTCAATAGTGTAATTAGATTACTGTACAAATGACTCTCTCCAAAAAGTATTTAATGACGTATTACTAATGACTTTCTATATCCTACATCAACCTTGATGAGTTCAGTGATTCAAGGATAGACATGAAAGGGCTCTTTTAATTCATTTAAATAAATAATATTAAACTACATAAAGTATTATTATTAACTGACTAAAGTATGACAAATGTGAGAATTATAAATTAAAGCACAGATTTTAAAGTTAGACTCTGAATTTTGATGTCAATTCCACTATTGCACACACATATATTACATAAAGTATTTAGTTTAATTACATCAGACGTAACTGTAATTAAATTACAGAAAAAAACAAGAGTAATCCCTTACTTTACTTTTTAAAAGGAAAAGTAATTAAATTACAGTAACTAATTACTTAGTAACTAGTTACACCCAACACTGTTTGTGGCGATAAAAGGTTCTTGAGATTTTAATAAAGTAAGAACTGCATGGTTCTTTGTGGAACCAAAAGTGGTTCTTTTATGTCATCGCTGCGAACAACCTTTGAAGCGCCTTTATTTTAAGAGTGTGCGACCTGTTCAAACCAAGGATGATCATTTTAGTGACAGAGAAAGTACAGGAAAACAGGGATCAATTTAAGATATAAAATGTGAAACTGCAGCTAATCGAATGTCTTTAAACGACAAAGATCTTCTTCAATTTAAATATTTTGGTATTTTTTTAATGAACTCTTCTTGATTCAATAATTCAGCCGACTTTAATCTGTCAGCTCAATGTTCAATTTCATCATGCGTGAAACAGGGTCTGTCCTGTTGTTTTACAGAAAATGTTGACCGTATTTGTAGAATAAATCCTCAAGTCCGGGGGCGATGGGCTTTGTGTCATTGCGTCCACGGCGAACCTAAAATGGGAGGAACGGTGAACGAGACATTAGACACTAGATCTGCATTTCATATTACATCCCAAGCAGATACATACGTAACTTTGGAAGTGCGTGCAGTCGTCCCCATCATCATCGGAGCAGTACATTGGTCTGTGTGCCATAGTGATGATCCACGGACGCTCGGCTCGCTGCTCGGGTCTGTTTGCTTCCTGAATAAATAAGAGCACACAAAACATCGCACGGTGGACTTCGTCATTCACAATCAAATCAATGTAAAGTCAAGTGAAACTTCATACCTCAAGGTCTTTCTTGAGCCACTCGTACTGTCTGAAGAGCAGATCCAGACCATATTCCAGATAGAAGTAAACTTCAGTGGAGAACGAGATGATGTGAGCAGGCCCGATGTTCCAGCTACACAAACGCACGCACATCAACGGTCGTCATTTTCATCTTCCTCATGTTCACAGTTCGTCATCAGAAATGCTCTTTGACTTGTGTCAGCGGTTTCTCCACGAGCACAGCTATATAACACTCCATCATGTTTCAGATTCTCCAGAGATGACCGCAGAAAAATAAACTTTGTTTGAACTCAATAACATTTCATTGGTTTTTTTATTGTTCAGCCATTAAAACATGCTAAAGGTCATTTTTGGTTAAAGGGACTAAAGAAGTGAAAGAGTCTTATGATATAACACTCGGTTGATATAAAGATCGACATATCTGACAGGACTGATTGAAACATTCCTCCTCTCATTTCTCACAGATACAACAAGAAAAAGAGGCAGACCAAATACAGCATGTGTGTTTGTGGAAGAACAGCTCAACAATTCCATGCCTCAACAAGACACGTGTGAAAAATTCATACCTAAAGCACTAGACCATACAATACATTAGAGTTAGTTTAGATGCTATAAAATAACTTCATCACATATTTTATCACACACAAAAGTCAAAAATCTGTCACAAGTCATGTGAGCTTTTATATAAATTTAAATATGCAAGTTATTGATGAATGTGTTTACTCTTGTACCTGTACCAGAGGTTCTCTGTGTGTCCCGGCATACTGAACCGATATCTGTAGTGGGAGAAGTTACTGGAAAAATAAACGCAGAAAGTAAAAAAAACACATTAGCCATGTTATTGAATTACAATCATATTCACAAACACATGTCAAAAATGACAGCTATTGAGATGCTCGTCGTTTTCTTGAAAAGGGTTCAAATTTGATGTAGTTGTCATCGAAACCGATTACAATCTTACGGACCATTCGAATTTTGTCAGGTACACAATCACACACAGTACGACATGAAGTGAAATGCCGTTTACAACTGTCCATATTAAGAAAAACAGTCCAAATTTACAAAAGAAAAAAATTTGAATAAACATAGAATAAAGTGCAATAAGACGAAATAGAATTATTACTTAATATCATCTTTATTTACAATTATTTTTACAGTAAGTATTGCTAATATACACCTTATATAAAAGTTTGATCCACGCATTTAATCTGATCACAAACCTTACTGTTTTTATGGTTTCAGAAATAAATCTAAACTGAATTAAAAATTGAATTGCGAGAGGTTTGGAAAGAGCACATTCTTGAATCACAAACACCACCAAATCCAGACATCATCCAGAGGTTAACATCTGGTCTGTGAACGTCCTCCTCAAACACAGAAGAACAACAACCTTCCTGCATGTAATCTGGGTCATAACATGTTTTTTTAAACTGTACACACCCTGACTGAATCCAGAGTTAATTTAGGGGGCGCAGTCCACCAGGTCAAAGGTTAAGATGATGGGAAGGTCAGAATCATTTCATGAACTGAGGTCATGAGGTCACTGCTCTCTCCGCAGATTTGGTGACATCGTGAAAAACTTATACGACCGGGTCCTGTTCTCATCACAACGGAAGAAATGTACTTATTCGTTTGATCTGATCATACCACTGGTGGTCAGCAGTAAAACTGCACACACCTGCGCTCGATGCTATAGGCGATGTCTGATCATTTGATGCATTCATGCGTTCAGATGTTTATCAGATCATGTTTGACATCCAGCGTTTAAAGTGAAAAGCTTCAGCCTGTTTGGTGAATCAGGTGGAAAACATCTTGACAGATTTAATATCGCACATAAGTTTTAGATCAACTGTACGCCCCTGCAGTGACAGCGAGACGCTTTTGATATAGATCACTGACTCCGTCGGTTTACTCGCACACACAGAACAAAAAGATTTGTGAAAGACGCTGACAGGCACCTGTGACCCCGAATAGTTCTGAGAAACTGCCTACCAAAGTCTGACCCAGTTTTTCTGCGAATGCCCCTAGGTTAAGAGCATCACATCACAGCAGACGTCCAGCGGTCTGCGTGTGGTTTATCTAAACATCAGTTAAAGCACCTGAATGAAAGCACCGAAGCATCTTCACCTTTCGTCCCGCAGGCGGAAAAACATCAACGCACAATATTTGAACACAGGCTGGCAGATATTCTACCCATTAAAGGAGTAGTTCACTTTCAAAATGAAAATCATTTTGTCGTTTCAAATCTGTATGACTTTCTTTCTTCCGCAGAACACAAAAGAAGTTATTTTGAAGAATGTTGTTAACAGCCCCCCTTTCACTTGCATCGGTTACAGTAGAAGTGAATGGGGGGCCGTGCTGTTCTGTTATACAGGTTTGAAATGACAAGAGGACGTGTAAAAAAAAAAACGTGTGAATTTTCATTTCAAAGGTGAACTACTCCTTTAAACGTCACTTTTTTATCTGTGTGTTTTTTTTGCGAAATGTGATGTGACATTCTCATTTTAACTAAATGCTATTAGAAACAGTTAAAGTGAAACTAAAATTTTGAGTGAGTAAATCCACACATTTGATTGTAAGGTTTCATAAACATCTTGATCCGGTAAATATTTGATTTATGCTCAATCTAAAGGATATACAGTATGAACCCAGAGGAATGATGTTCATGGTGTATACAAAGCATGAACACATCGGAACACACTTACTAAGCCCACTCTTGGTTACCCGGACATGTCATGTAGGGCACGTATGCAGCGATGGATTCGATCTGCTTCATGAACTCATCACCGATCCTGCCGTTGTCCTGACAACACACACACGGGTCATGGGGTCGATTCACATAAAACGTGTGATCAAATGTATACTGTACCACCTTAAATGCACAGCAAGTCATTTTGGACAAAAATGCAAGAAGTGGTTGTACTGGGATGGTGGATCTCTGATTTATGAACTTGACATTGTTGATGGTGTAGATCTTACCTCATGCATGTCATAGGCAAAGTCCCCTGTGAAAAAAAAAACACAACATATAAAAGAAAAGTGTCACACATGGAAGTCTTTGATTTTGAAACAGGCGTTTTGATTCTCACCGATGTGCAGAATAGCATCGTACATCCCGATCTGAGTTTCCTTCTGCAGTCGACTCAAAGATTGAGGGTTTTCATTGCCCATGTCACCGTACAGAGCGAATCTGGGGCTGAAACTCAAGCTTTCGTTCAGAGATGTGAGATATAAGACGTCACTCCAGCCGGCGTCACTGCCACAGTGATACACTGAAACACACACATAGTTACACACTGTGTCTTTAAGGGCGTGTTCATACATGTAGTTCGGTTCGTTTGGTCCTGAACGAAAAAATAAATAGTTCTGGTTCGCTTAGTGTTCACACTTGCATTTTAAAAGCGAACCTAATATTATAAAAGCGAACCTAACAGCTTAAGTGTAAAGTCGCAACGTGATTGGACAGCTTTTATGATTTATATTTTAAAACAGAACTTACTGGATATCCAAAACAATGCTGTGCAGTGTTGGGTGTAACTAGTTACTAAGTAATTAGTTACTGTAATTTAATTACTTTTCCCTTGTAAAAGTAAAGTAAGGGATTACTCTTATTTTTCTGTAATTTTATTAGTTACTTTTGATTTAATTAAACTAAATACTTTGTGTAATATCTTCTTAATCTTGCATACACTACTCTTCCATAATATAAATCTTCAGAGGGTTTAGGCTGCATTAGTTAGATCAACCGGAACCAAAAACACAACTGATGTACTTGTTGCATCAAAGAGTACATTACAGTACTCTACTCTCAGCCAGTCTTGTCTCATTGTTCCAAGGTTACCACAGCGAGCAGGATGCAGTTCATGGCCTGACCTGATGGTAGAGCGGAGAATGGGAAGTGGGGACCTGACAAGAGCTGAGATGATAGAGCTGGATAAAGAAGGACGCGGTCTCTTGACATGTCTTCACCACAAAATTTCAAATGCTATTAGATTATTAATGATAATCTTAAACTATAATTTATTTTATTATTAAGTTTATTTATTTTATTTAGCCTTGTTGTGCAAGTTCTCTGGAGCTTGTGCAGAGGCAGCAGCTTTTGCCAGAGGGGAACTGGAATCCCCTGGTTGGGCCTGGGTTCTCCTGAGGTTTTTTTTCTCGATTAGAGTTTTGGGTTCCTCGCCACCGTTTGCATACTGTTTTTGCACTATCTGCCTGACCGGGGGGGCTGCTTTAGAATCTTAAAGTTTTACTTAATTAATATTGCATATAGGAATTTATTATCTGTTATATTTGACCTGTGCTTCTCTCTCCTTTATCCTAAATGTGTGCTCTCACTGAGAGTGTGTGTGTGTGTGCGTACTTGTCTGTGTACGTACGTGTGTGTGTGTGTGTGTGTGTGTGTGTGTGTGTGTCTATGTCTATGTGTGTTAGTACGTGTGCATATTGTGTGTGTGGAGTGTTTTGTATGTGGGTGTGTCTGTCTTCTGTGTTTTCAACCTTTTCTTGTTTCTGCAGGTACAACTTTTATTATTTTGCTTATAGTCAATATGTCTCGTGTACAGCTGCTTTGTAACAATGAAAATTGTAAAAGCGCTATATAAATAAAGTTGAGTTGAGTTGAGTAATATGTGTGTGCAATAGTGGAATTGACATCAAAATTCAGAGTCTAACTTTAAAATCTGTGCTTTAATGTATAATTCTCACATTTGTAATACTTTGGTCAGTTAATAATAATACTTTATGTAGTTTAATATTATTTATTTAAATGAATTAAAAGAGCCCTTTCATGCCTATCCTTGAATCACTGAACTTATCAAGGTTGATGTAGGATATAGAAAGTAATTAGTAATAAGTAACTAAATACTTTTTTGAGAGAGTCATTTGTACAGTAATCTAATTACATTATTGAATATGTAATTAGTAACTAGTAATTAATTACTTTTTGAGAGTAATTTACCCAACACTGATGCTGTGTTCTGGGCTATACATGCTCAGTGTATGCCTGCGCATATGATGGGACTTTTAGCAAGCCGGTAACTCGCCAAGGCCTCACTTTGGTCCGTGTTGCGTTCATATTTCAATGGAACCGCACCAGAGTTTATTTGAAAGCGGACCGAGACCCATCTTTTCAGTGGTCTCGGTCCGCTTGTTTGGTGCGCACCAGGGTTCGGGTGGCAGCGTTCACACTTACACAAATAAACCGCACTAACAGAGCAATCGCACCAGAGTTTGTTCCAATCGAACCAAACATGGCATATGTGAACACGCTCTAAATAAACCAAAAAAAAAAACGGAGAGTTAAGTTTGCAGATTACCATAGGCCGACCCTGGTCTCAGGTCAGTCAGCGTTACCCGGTGAACGTAGGTTGTCCTGTTTTCTGTCCCTCCATCAGTAAAGACGGTGTAGTTTCCCTTTGCCTTCTTCCTGAAGAGCGCATCACCCCACACACTGTATTCTACAACACTCTCCGTCTGATTGGAGGTCGACCATGTGACCACCATAGAGTTCTTTACACCTGACCAAAACAACAACACGTTTTACTGCTCTGATGTGTCTAACAGTGTAAATCCATCCTGGAAAACAGAAGCGCTTATTTTGTCCTCAAATTTAAAGACAAAAAAACAAATCACATATTACATTAGGAAAATCATTTAAAAAAGAATATTTTTAAAAGTCTAATTTTGTGAAGATTTTGTGTTATTAATAGTGGCATTATTCCTGTTGCAATTAAACGAAATGGCACACATCACTTTCAACATAGTTTTCATCCAAATGCATTACTTGCTAATATAATTGAATGTAATTTAAAAATATCAGATTTAATTGTATTAATCTGTTGATTTTGGGATCGAATTTGTACTGGAACTGTTCTTGTGATATACAGCTGATACAAGTTTGGATTGCACATGACAATACATGTTTGTAATTGACAGATTCAAACAAAATTCTGCAAAAGCTATTTCTGAAAGGACAACTGTTAGGCTACACAGAATTTAAGATTGTGATACTTCACCAAAAAATGAATATTCTGTCATCATTTACTCACCTTCGAGTTGTGTATAAATGTCTTTGTTCTGATGAACACAGAGAAAGATATTTGGAAGAATGCGTATAACCAGACAGATTTTGCCCCCCATTGACTCCCATAGTAGGAAAAATGACAATGGTTGTCAAAAGTGCCCCAGAACTGTTTACTGTCCTACATTCTTCAAAATATCTTCTTTTGTGTTCAACAGAAGAAGAAAAATGATGAAGTAACTTTTCCTACTACGGGAGTCAATGGGGGGCAAGATATGTTTGTAAGTATTCTTCCAAATATCTTTTTTTTATTTTTTATTTTATTTAATTTATTCAGATTTTGAACAACTCGAAGGTGAGTAAATGATGACAGAATTTTCATTTTTGGGTGAAGTGTCCCTTTAAATAACAGAACTATAAATGCATGAGCCCAAAACATGATAGTTTATCGTCACTTGTTTCAACGCTGGCTCCAAGATATGACACAACAAACAACACAAAATAACAGTGAAAACAATCTGTTCTAAACCAATAACGTTACTGCAAGTGTTGCTCGTTGCTCATGCCAATGAATTCCAAACATTAAACAAAAAGAATGTTTGTAATTTCCACTAACAACCTTATTAAGCATATGATTTACTTTCGCAAAATTCCACTTTCTATATAAAAACCTGCAAATATGCACAACTGCATACAGCTGTCCGATCTCACCTCACCTGGATATGAGATGTGCACCTGTTCAGGTTGAGTTCCTATCGGCGGCACAGCAGCAGCAGCACAGATCAGAGCACACAAACACACAAGCGCACGCGCCATGTCTCTCTTAACCTTCTGTATGATGAATCAGGACAGTCTCGTGAAATCTGCTGATGTTTTATTGGTCTGTCACATGATAAACACAAAAGATTGTTTGGTACTTTGCTGTCACAGCATAAACAACACACAGAAACAACTTGCTGAGAAACACGAGCAGACGTCACGCGTGCATCATGGTTCGGTCTTTATTTGTGGTAGCACGAAGTTCTTTAGATATCTGTTTACCTCAGTTACATCGGTTGAAGTGTGTTGTGTTGACTGCGTTTTTTTTTTTTCATTATGAGGAAATAAAATCTGCAAACCAGTGAACAAAAGTCGCGGTGAGAAATCAAACAACAGTCAAAGTTCGTCTAACGTTACACGAGCATTTAACTACGCGACTCTTTAAAATAAGCGACTGCTTAACAAACCTGTTGGTTTAATGTCGATAGATGTAAAATACTAAAGTGTGTCGCTTCGGCCGGACTGTCACATGATCCCGTGAACTCACATGATTTGCTGATCCCGTGAACTCACGTGATTTGCTGATCACGTGACGGTAGAGCCCCACGTGTGCGCAGACGCTCATGTTTCACGCGAGGCTGCGCAGATTAATCAGCGTATGACATCAAAGTACCGCGAGAGCAGACCGCTCCATAATTTTACGAATCGCTCTCGCGATACTTACTCCGATCGGTCTGCGCAGTGCCGCCTTACGTTTACATAAATGAAATTTTTATTATGCTAGGGAAATAACGTACAGCATACATTTTATACCCAGGGGAGCAAGGAACATAAATAAATTAACAAATAAAAGATACAATTACAAACACACAAAACCTTTGAATTACTAACAGATTTTTTTGGGAAAACTTTTGAGTACAAATTTACAGTTTTCATAGCTTTCTATTTGTACAACTTTAAATAGCATAAGTATAATTCGCAAAATCTTTAATGTAAACAGAGAAAATAGGCTTTTAGCGCCGCCTGAAGTCGAACCAAGCGCACTTGTCCTGTGACGTCATCGCCGTGCGTCTGACTGACTGTCAAACTTTGACAGCAGGCGAGAAAAGAAAACAACTTTGACAGCAGGCGGGACGAAATTGCCACCGATATCTGTGCTTTTGACTAACGATCGCGTTTAAGTGACTAGTTAACAATCTACATGAAATTAATCCTCCGAAGAACATGCATATGAATCATTGTTTACGTGTATGGGTTGTGTTGTTAGGGCTTCACGTGACGATCTCTCACGAGGTGACAAATGACGTAACGCACGAAGGTGATAAAGATGATGTGCGATCAGAGGATGTCAAGTTTCAGGTGTTGGGTCGAGCTGTGGTTCCTGGGGTCAGAACTCACGACTGGATCTCATCTGCTCGGGTTCTGCTCGATGGAGACAAACACGTGGGATTTCTCAGGTCTATAAATAAACTGCACGAGACAGAATTACAATGATTCAAGGCATCACAGCAGTGTGTTTGTTTGGAGTTATTCCGTGGAACCACTGCATTACTTCATTGTTTCTTGCATGGGTTCTGCAGGTCTGATGGAGGATTTAGTGTCAGTGATGTGCCTTCTGGATCATATGTGCTGGACATCTCATCTCCGACATACAGATTTCAACCTGTGCGAGTTGACATCTCCAGCACAGGCAAAATTAGGTGCTTTCAACAACCTACAAGCATTTTTTTATTTTAGTACGTTACTTTCAACGTTTACAAAAATACATTTTAAAATCAACCATTGTATCTGTTTCTGTTGTACTATGAAATGGTCAATTCTATCCTTTTGAAGACTCGAAACGAAACGTTTGGTCTATTAATATTTGATGGTTTCTTGTTTCTAGGGCTCGTGTGCTGAACTACATCAAGACCTCAGAAGTGATCCAGCTGCCGTATCCTCTTCAGATGAGATACGCTGGACCTCACTCGTATTTTATACAACGAGAAACTTGGGGCTGGTCTGATTTCTTCATGAATCCAATGGTAGGCCTCTTTAAAATACATATATATATTTATCCATTTTTTAAGAAGAATTCAAGCATTGATGTAAAATGGACTCTTGTGTTTCTATCAGGTGTACATGATGGTGCTACCTCTTCTCATAATTGTTCTCCTTCCTAAAGTCATCAACCCGAGTGACCCGGAGATGCAAAGGGTATTCATTCCTAAAAGTTCACTTTTTTACAGGGGTCTGTGTTAAAATAAAATCAAAAGATCATAAAAAATGTTTCCTTAAACTGCCCGTTTGTTTTGTTTGATTTAAAGGAAGTGGAGCAGTCGATGAACATGCTGAACCCAAATACCGAGCTTCCAGATGTTTCCGAGCTCATGACCAAATTCTTTTCACCACCCAAAAGTCAAAAGAAGCCAGGAGGTGGAACTCGGGTCCCAAAGGGTGGAGGTCCAGGTCAGAAGGGCGGAGGTCCGAGAAGGAGGTAATTACAAGAGACACACGAGGCTGATGTCATGGCCGATGTGGACCTTATTTCATCTGAGGAGTGGTCTTAAACCAGAAACTGATCAATTCTACAGAAATTCTTTTCTATTCTGCCAGTGAATGCAGTAAGGCAGAACGTATTATGAGTCTGTATTAATATTTCAATGAAACAGTAAAGCAAATCTACTGTATTTAGATTATTTATAGTTTTACGGTATTCAAGTTGGCTCACCCTGTGGATAAAAAATGTCATGAAAGTTCAGTTGAAGTATTTATTACACACTAAAGTTACTTGATGAGAAACTTAATAAAAGTTTGAAGTCTTTCCATGTGTCTTTTATTGTATACTCGTATTTGGTGATGGTTCCTGTTATGCTTTAGTCAAATGAGCTCGTGCCACATTTATGAAGGAGAGACTGAATCTAAATATAGCCGCTGTTGTTTGTGCGTTACAACACAAGAGTCAAAGGCTGAAATGGATCAGATAAAATAATCCTGCACAAAAAACTCATCTGGTATCCCGATCAAAGACTTTAACCCTTGATGTGACGGGGCTGAAGTCCGGCGCTGATAGTGCCCCACTGGATTCTGGGATATGAGCTGGCAGTTCTCTTTTGGAGCCAGACACTCGGATATTGTTTTAATGTGAACGGTAAGTCTTTATGGTTTTAATTCACGTGAGTGTTGATTTTTATTGCACATTATTTCTCTCTCTGTGTGCGACAGATTCTGATCCATCATGCTGGTGTTGTGGGTTTGTCTGGTTCTGCTGGAACATGTTCGAACCGAACCATCTGTGGAAAACATCCACATGCTCGCTCCGGAGGAGCACAAATTCATAATGAACCTCGGACATAACGGTTTGTTGTGCCATTTATCCTGTTTCACATGCTATAAGTGTTTGGAAAGTGACCCTATTTACTTGGAACGCAAACTCGTCGGCATGCGTTATACTCAAGATCCATACGTTTCAAAGTGAGTTTTTTCATCCGTTTGTCTTGTTGCTCGCTTGAAATGACATCACATTCCAGATCCTTCAAATCCTACTCTCATTTGGATATACAAAGACGTACTGCGAGTATGATTTCACGTCTAAATTCAATAATATTCATGTTACATTGAAACTATCGAACGTCATTCATAAATGTACTGTAGAAAATCGGTGCACTTTTAAACTAAAAACAGCTGACAAACTACTTTTTATGTAGTTCTGTAAATAAGTGTACTTCAAAGTATATTTCAAATATAAAAACGAATACCTAAACAGGAACGTAGTAGTATATATTAAGTGCAGAACTGATATATTACTACAGGTTTACTGAGAATACAAAAAATGTGCCAAGTAAAAAAATAGGAAACTTGTTTTGTACTCAAAGTTTACTGCTGGTACACTTAAAGTGTACTAAAAAGTGTGCCAATTTGATTCCGAGAAATAGTACACTAATGACCTACTAGTACATAGATACAGTATCACTGGACTACATAAAGTATACTAAAAATACTTTACCTGGGTATGAAATGAACATGAAGTATTGTTCAACTCTTTTGAGAATCATTGACTTGTTTTCATGCAATGACATGATAAAGAACTGAGGTAAAGCACAGGTCATAGGTCAAACACAACCCAGGGCGTGTTCACCTCTGATAATGAGGTATGATTATATCGGTTTAACATTCGCTAGAGATAGCATGCTCAATAGTGTAAACCGTTTGCTGTGTAATGATGTCATGATGTAATGAGCATGTTTTGGTTAACCGGTCTTTAAACCCATTATTAGTGAGGGAAGTTGAGACGACGTCATTCAAAAAGAAAAGTAACGGCTTGTTTTTTCTCATTCAGAGATTCCCACAGATTGCTACGAGCTGTGGGAGGCCTCCGGCGGGCACGCGCGGGATGGTTTGTATCTGATCAAACCCGCAGACGCGCCCATCGCTGTCTACTGCGCCATGCACGAGGGCGGCTGGACGGTCGTGCAGCACATCACGATCAACAGCAGCGTGGACTTCGATCGCACCTGGGACGAATACAAGCATGGATTTGGATCCCTCACGGGCAACCACTGGCTGGGCAACGGCTACCTGCACCAGCTCACCCACGGCCCGGCGAGTTACAAACTCGGCATCAAACTGGTCGACAAGGACGCCGTCACCAAGACGGGCGAGTACGACCCGGTGCTGGTGGAGAACGAAGATGCCCAGTATCGTCTGCGTCTGGGTCTCTTTCAAGGCACGGCGGTGGATGCTCTCACTGTGGATACGGAGAACTATCTCCATGACAACCAGAGGTTCACCACCAAAGACAGAGATAACGACAACTACTTCCAGAACTGCGCCAAGCTGGAGTTCCAGGGCGTGCCGGGCGGCGGGTGGTGGTACGACGCCTGTGCCGGTGCCAATCTGAACCGCAGGAATGTCATCTACTGGCAGAAGGACTGTAATAAAGAACATCTGTGTAAATACGCCTGGATGATGGTGAAACCCTCGGATCACGTGAAGCTGGTTTACGGCGGAGACTGCAAGAAAGATGAACTGTGATCTCAATAGCTTAAATGGATAGTTCACCACCCCCCAAAAACCTCATGTGTTTGAAAATGTGTACTGTGTACTTTTTTTTCTCGGAAAGAAGATATTTTGAGAAATGTCTCAGTGGTTTTGTGTTCCATACAATGGAAGTCTATGGGGTCCAATGTTGTTTGGTTATCAACGTTCTTCAAAATCTTTTGTGTTCTGAAGAAGAAAGAAACTCATACAGGTTTGACATGACATGAGGGTGAATAAATGTTGAAAGAACATACATTTTTGGTGAACTGTCCCTTTAATTTCAAAGCGTTTGCGTAATGTTAACACAGGGATGAATTAAACACATTGTTATGATCAATTATTCAGATGAAATATTTTATTCAACGGACATTTGAATGTTAGAATTAATTATATGAATTATTATAATTGTAGTGTATTTGTTATATTATTATTAATTGGCTGATTTAACGTTTACAGTTTATAAAAGAAAGTTCACACACGCAGTCACAAGTTATAGTGAACTAGCAAGTTGTATTATGTTTGATCAACGTTTACTACTGTATACTGTATATTTACAACAAACATTGTTTTTTCAAGCACCTAGAGACAAAAAGTCACATTTTAGTTAGAAATGGTTTGTGTTCTGAGATGCAGAGGTTCACATATGGTAGACATCTTGAACATAAAGATGCTTAATGTGCCAGAGAAGATCAATTGTTTGTTCCCCAAAGAGCCTTCCAATCCAAGGTTCTTAAAAGAAAGCTTTCTTAGATTTTTATTTTCTATAAAGACCTTTTTCCACTATAGAGAAAGCTTCGTGGATGTTCAAGATACTTTATGGAACCATTCAGCCCAACAAAGAGAACATTTTAGGAACCTTTATATTTAAAAGTGTATGAGACACACACCAGCAGCACATGAACATGACAATATAAGACGCTCCTGAGCCTTTAAACATCGACGTGACACTTAAAACTTTTTGATTATTGTAACAATTGTCATTGAGAAAATAAAGACATTTTTCTATTGTGTTCTGTGAAGTTTCCGTTTGAAGTTTAAAAGATCAGTAATGGCACATGAAGGCATTCGAAGTGATACTTTACTGCAAACACAACAAATAGCCCTTTAAACACAAATAAACACATCCCGAAAAATGATTTCATGTTTGTTCTGCAACACTCGTGATAACGAGGGGTCAGAATAAACGTGGAACAAAAGTTGAAAAAGATTATCGCTTTATTTTGCCAACGCGGGCCTTCATCAGGACTAAAAGGTTACAAGTGTGAATGAAATAGAACTTCAAACTTGCAAGCAGCCAATCAGAAAGTTCAAACTTACAAACGACCAATAAGAAAACGGATGATGTCATATATACCAATCACACAAACGATCATGAATATACAAACAAAAAATCAAACTTAATTTCAAGAAAATTATTATAAAAACCTTTGTTTGAAATGATTGTTTGACTTGTTGCATTCACAATTCATTTACTAACAATTAAATTGCGTAGATATATAAATTTTTTCCCTCTTCTTCTTTTTATAACAGTGCTAATTATATGTGCAATATTGTTTAATGTATGATTGATTGTTTGATTAGTTTGTAATTGATATATGACATCATCCACTTTCTTATTGGTCGTTTTGTAAGTTTGAACTGTCTGATTGGCTGCTTGCGAGTTTGAATTTGGCTTGTTTGTATTTAAAGGAATTCGTTCACACTTGTAACCTTTTAGCCCTGATGAAGGCCTGTGTGCTGAAACGCGTTGGCAGAATAAAAATATAATTTATTCTGCATTTTCTGCATATTCTGCAATTCTAATTTAATTTATTCCACATTTATTCTGACCCTTGTTATCAGGAGTGTTGCTGGTATTATTCATCAAGTGTGCTTTCTTCGTTCCACGCACCTTGTTGATCACGTGACGTTCCACCAGAACAACCGCGCAACACGTTTTTTCTGTAGACATTAAACTCAACCAAAAGAAA
The DNA here is from genome assembly GCF_024868665.1 of Triplophysa rosa. Classification (NCBI taxonomy): domain Eukaryota; kingdom Metazoa; phylum Chordata; class Actinopteri; order Cypriniformes; family Nemacheilidae; genus Triplophysa; species Triplophysa rosa. The sequence goes on along the minus strand of NC_079899.1, from coordinate 25,787,226 downwards.
GTTTCTCACAACTCCGTCATCATTTCTTCACTCTCGCGTAAATCCGTATGCGACTCTTTCTTCAGTGGAACACAAAAGAAGATTTTTTTTAATGCCTATGCGGTTTTGTGTTTTGTACGATTGAAGTCAATGGGGTCCAGTGTTGTTTGGTTATGGACATTCTTCAAAATATCTTCTCGTGTGTTCTGCAGGAGAAATAAACTCGCACAGGTTTGACATGAGGGTGAATAACTAATAAACAAACTTTCTATCTAAGCTTTCCCGTTCTTGTGTGGACGCTCATGTCCCTCCGGTTAACTTGTTGCCGGCCGCAGGGTTTTGTCCACACCAGTAGAGTTTCTCCTCGACCCTCTTCTTCCTCCACTGGCACATCAGAAGCATGCGGAACGTCTTCTGAAAGGTTTTGTTGCACAGCGCGTAGCACATGGGGTTCACCGTGCTGTTGACGTAACACAGCCAGTAGCCCAGATGCCAGAGCGCCAGCGGGATGCAGTCCGAGCAGAAGGTGGAGATGAGCACCATGATGTTGTAGGGCGTCCACGTCAGTATGAACGCCAGCAAAATGGCGCTGAGAGTCTGAGCGGCCTTCCTCTCTTTGATCAGCACCATCCTCTTCCTCTTGGTCATCTGGCTTTTCAACGTGCTGTCTGCGGGTTTGGATGAAGATGAAGAGGAAGGTGCGTTCACGGACTCGGCGGATGAGAACGAAGAGGTCCCGGCCTTCCTTTCACTGTCGGCATTCTGCTGCAACCCTTCGTCTTTTGAAACCGGCTTAAACTTGTAAGAAACGCATTTCTTGTTCCTCTGAGGACTTCCTTTGAGGGAGGATGGGAAGACGGCATCTTCCTCGCAGTTGCCATTGGACGCCGCCACTTTGCTCTGCTGATGTCTGTAGGGCGTCTGGACGACGGCGGGAGACACCGAGCGCTCGTCGTCTTCAGAAGAGCCGTAGCTGTTGAAGTTGGCGACTTGGTGGGTTTTCGGCCACTCGGGCGCATCGGGGCGATGCGAGGAGGACCAAGACGTCTGATTCCGCCGTGAAGCGTCCTTCAGATGTTTGCACTTGAAACAGGATCCAATGGTTCTTCGAGGCTGAGCAGTGCTGCCGGAGTTCGTCGAGGAGTTGACTCCCTGCAGCTCGGCCAGGTCTTTCGTGCGCCTCTCGGTTTCTTTGTATATCCGGCAGTATAAGATAGTCATGACGGACACGGGAATGTAAAAAGCCGCTATGGCCGTTCCGAAAGTGATGACTGGTTCAGAGAAGAACTGGATCTGACACTGTCTCTCAGGTACCGTTCTCTTACCTACCAAATACTGCCAGCACAGGATCGGAGGAGCCCAAAGAACGAACGACACCAGCCATGCGAGGCCGATCATGACGCCAGCTCGCCTCGGCGTCCGTTTGGCTCGGTACGTCAAAGGTCTGGTGATGGAGAAGTATCGATCTAAACTGATCACCAGTAGGTTCATCACGGAGGCGTTGCTGGCCACGTAATCCAGCGCCAACCACAAATCACACGCTAAACTGCCCAGAGACCAGTAACCCATCAGAATGTAGGAGGTGTACAAGTTCATGGAGAAAATGCCGATGATGAGGTCGGCGAAGGCCAGGCTCAACAGATAGTAGTTGTTGACTGTCTTCAGCTGGCTGTTCACCTTAAAAGACAACATCACCAGAACGTTCCCAACAATCGTGATGAAGCTGACGACGGCGGAGACGATCGCTATGGTGACCACCTCCCACAGACTGTGTGTGACCAGGTGGACGTCCGACACGTTCCCAGGGATGGTGACGTTTCCCACATCCATGATTTATGATGGCAGTGGGTCAATATAAGAGTTTGACGGACAGCTTGAATCCGGCTTCGCCTGAAGGAAACAAAATGACAGTCTTGATCAGAAGTGCTCAGAACAACACAACAAACCGACAATTTCATTTTATGTTTCATTTTGGAATTAAATACTAAAAACATACTTGAAAATACAAGCATGCTTAAAAGAAGGTTTTTACCTGAAATACCCAAATCTATATACTGCATTTATACCTTTTATTAATGAATACATCTCAAATATAAATGTTCTGTCTTTTCCATTTTTAATTTTAGTTAAAGAAAATCTAAATGAAAATGTTCATTAAAGTTTTATCATTAAATAGCCTCTAGAGGGCAGAAGTTTACTTAAGAGTGAAATGCATTGCATCTTCTCCACCCTTCAGTATGCAATACAATTACACAATAGAATAAAAATAATATTTATATATAAAATTGAGAATTTAGAACAATATTGTCTCATCTAAAGAAATTACATACTGAAACAAATAATATGAGAAGAAATACATGTACATTTATATACTGTGAATTCATATTTTATGAGAATATAGGAATAATATACATTTTACATCCAATAACGCCTTATTTCTATGAATAATTTCCGTGATAAATTTGTAGTGTAACCAACGATGCTTTTCAGTCTCCTCGCATCATTTGTAAATGGGTGTAAACCTCAGTAAATCTCTTCTAACGTTATTTACACTATTGACTGTTACAAACCTTGATTATAAAATACAGTAATATCTGGAAAATAATACGGCATCTGTGTTTTAGGGATCGTGTTCAAGTATCACACGCTCAAGTTTGTCTCCCAGACGTCACACACGTGAAGCGGCATGATGGTCAGGACAGTGACATCTGTGTTTTCACTCCGGCTTTTTGTTTCTAGGGAAACCGAGCAGTGATTTCTTTTGAATGACAAAGCCAATATCATCTCAGCCTGAGGGAAACGGTCGAGAGATGCTGTAAAGACAACTCTAACACACACCTGAAGTGTGTGTGTGTGTGTGTGTGTGTGTCACATGTTTGCAGTGTCATTCTCGGAGCACATACTGTACTCGACACAAACAACAACATGTAAGACAAGACTGTGTACTTTTTGTGTACATTTGTACTTGTAACTGAGAAGTACAAAGTAAACCTTTAACATCTACTCACAAACAAGTAAACAGTATACAGGATTTTGTTGATTTCTGTTACATATATGCCGTTAATATATATTTTATTTATTGTAAATGCTGTAACAAACTGATTCTAATTTCCTCCTTCAAGAAAAAATATTTTAATCTTATTTTAATGCAATGACAAAGATCTTATCTTGACGACATCAAGCTTGTTTTTAATATACATTTTTTCTTTATTTTTTTGGGGGGGGTTATTTCGTCCCAAGTGGTCAGATAAAAACACATTTTTAATGATTTCTGACAGAGTTACAGTGTTTGGTATTGTGAAACTAAACTGTGAAGCTTTTTAACTATACAATTAACGCTTGTGTGTGAAAACCTCTCATTTGTTTTTTCTCTAGTGTATTATATTTTGTAAATGTTACATATTGAAACGACTTGTTTAACAGGGTTGGGAATCGAGAAAAATCAATTCCAATTTGGAATCGGAATCAAAGGGTAGGAATCGGATACTTGAGATGAAAATTTGAATTCCTCATCAATTCCTGTGTGCGTATTTTCAGACAAGTACACGCGTGATCTGCTGAAATCTTAATAAAAGCCCTTATGAAAATTAACAATGTTTTTACTATAGTAAGCATAGTTTAACTATAGTATTTGCATTAAAAAGCACATGAACTGCAAATTAACCATAGTTGTTTTATACTTACTACAGTTTAACTGTGATGTAGTTCAGCTATGGTAATACAAATTGGTAACGCTTTAGATTACGCCTGCAAAGAACCGCATAATTCTACAGGATTTACAACGTAACTAATTGTAACAATAATGTACATCTACAGTACATATATGTAGGTAAAGGGGAACAATATGCATAGTTTGGGGAATAAAGGGGTAAGAGTAAGGAAAATGTAAAAAATATTTATGAGGGAACTGCATGCCATATAAACATCCAAATCAAACCACTCTTGAAATACTTGATTATAGTCTCAAGAGATCAACATTGCATTTGCACATTTTACACATTAAACTTACTCAACAATAAATTAAAATAAATTATTTGTGACCAACAATCCTAAAATCAATCAAATAAAAATGCATCCGAAAGACAAAAAATAGTTACCCCTTAGTTTTAAAATACTTACAGTATAAATATTTTTTAATTTCCTGACTTCTTTATTACTGTAAATCAGAAATAAATCAGAAAGAACATGGTTCTATGTGTATATATACACAAAACGGTGCTCATAAAAAATATATCTTTTGCAAACAAGTCAATAAGCAGATATCTAAATGTTTTACTTCAACTGTGGAATCCAAACTGGGAATCGATTGGACTCTAAATCGATAATCAGAATCGGAATTGGAATCGATCAAATTCAAACTATTCCCTGAATGATCAGGGTTTGGAAATCCCCTTTTTTGTTGTGTGGGATCAGGCAATCCATTTTACTTTTGTACTGGTTTTTCAAAGCAAAACTGGATTGGATAACCCTGATCCAAATACACACTTTTTCAGATGACTAAATCTGGAATACTAGTGCTCTACGGAGGCCCTTAAAGGACATACGTACGAGATGGAAAACAAAAATATTTCAATGCCTTTTTCACTCAAAAAAGTGTTGCGTTGTGTTCACCTGAGAGACTGCGTTCACCAGCAAAGAACTTCTTTTGACCGGTTGATCACTGGTATTTGTGCCAATGTAGTTTACAAATGGTGATTGAAAAACACTCCCCATTTAATTTATGGCGCCAAAAATAAAAGCATGTCTGTGTGAATATTGCATGATACAAACGTTGTATTTTTGACTAGTTTTGTAGTAGTTTTGTTCCTGAAATCCACCCTTCTGGTGGGATCAGTCTAATCCTGCTTTTTTGGCTCAAACATATCCCAATCTTACTAGACGTTTTGAACACCACAAAAGGACAATTTGATCCAGACCAATACATAGATTGGATTTTGTGATCTAATCCAAATTCACGATCCATTTTTTGCTTTTGAACAACCCGTTTTTAAGATATGATCCAATCTGATAGCCGAAACCCAATCAGATTGCTTTTGAACAACCGGCCCCTGGTGATATGAGATTAGACGCTTTCAACACTTTAGAGATAAACACTCAACACTTCTAGACACTTTCACTTCTACTGTATAATTGATTCTCTCATTATGTCGTTGACATTTTCATGACATGAAGATTCACTGAAAAAAGTGAAGAGTTGCAGTGAATTATCTAATCTGTCGATCAGGGGTGTCCAACACCGCTCCTGGAGAGCTACCGTCCTGAAGGGTCACTTTCCAAATGCCATTTATGCGCCCTTGAAGGGCCCTTTCAGAAGTGCGTTAGCGAAGGGCACATGCCACTTCAAGGAACTGAGTTCTGTTTGTGATCATGTGATCGTAGATTGCGAGTTCTTGCCACGCATTTGGAAGCAAACATGGTGCAAGACTTTGACGTATCTACAAATGTAAAAAATTTTTTTTTTTAATATCATGTGGAGTGAAAAATCAAGGTGAAATAAGACATAATTAGACAATATTCAACAAGAAATATTAAAAGAATCGTTGTACACATGCAGCGTTGTCAAGGTAACATTTGGCCAGTCATTCCCTTTGTGAAGGGAGTTCCAAATGCAAACACGAGAGACAGTAATGCCCTACACCCTTCAAAGAGTTCACTTCAAGGGCTCAGTCGAAGGGAGCGGCATAGGGATGATCACTTCCGTTTGGAAAATGCCCAAAGTCTGCAGGACAGTAGCTCTCCAGGTGCAGGGTTGGACACCCTTTAGTTAAAATCTAAAAAAGCACTTCCGTCCTGTAATGTCTATCCATCTAAAGATTGAAGTATAGTTCCCTTTTTACGCCTGTGCGAGGGACAGAAAACATTTCAAAAATTTCGTCATCAGAATAGTATGCGCGTACTGTACCTGCACCGCCTGAATTTTGTTACCTCACAGGTTGTGCATGCGCATTCCATTTCTTGCAATAATTAGTTTAACCACCAGGTGGCAACCGTGTCCTGGGAGCAACAATTCAAGGTAGTAGAAAAAAACCTGACCCCTGTAGGCCCGGAGAGGTATTGCAATATGTCGTAATGCGCATGCATCAAAACCGGTGTGTACGCTTATGAGTCGAAAGAAGTATACTTTGCAAGGTGTTGAAGATCACGATAGCCACATCAATTTACTCACGATTTGAATGGGAATTGCGATTAATCGTGCAGCCCTAGTGTTCGGCTGAACACGTATGCTCGCTTACACATAAAAAAAGGAAGTATGCCACAGGCTTTAGATGACGCATGTTAAATGGTTTGGGCGGAGCATCCGTTAACTCCTCCCCTTCAACTGTCAGTCTGCTGCCAGTTCTATTTCAAAATACAACACCTGTTTTTATACATCCAATCAAATCGCAGAGAAAGATGAAAGTCACGCCCACTATTTTTCTCACTCGAAATTCCATTTCACTCGGACATGCGTCAAAATACGGAAGTAAAAACTATCGCAACTCTGGTTCACGGGGACTTTAAGTGTTCAAATCCCTTTTTATGGCCATTGTATTTACTTCACATCTTTAAACCTCGACATTTATCAATAGAATCAGAAATGATTGAGTGGGGTTTAATTCAGAGTGTCTTCACAGGGATAGTATTTGGTTTCATTAGGTTTGGAATGTTAAAGATTGCTCTCGTGCTGGCAGTTGGTGGCGTGGGCAGATTTCTGAGGAAGTAACTGAATAAATGATGACAGTTTATTGACTGACAGTCTGACGTCACTCACAGACTCTCCTCATCCTCAGACTAAAGAAAGACAAGACTCTTCATCTGTCAAACTACACTTTCATGCTTTCTTCACAAACTGAGCTCAGATTTGTCAAGTCTGCAATCAAAAGTCAATGTTATTGAAGATCTCAATATGAACTCTAACATTTCTCATTAAATTTATCCAAATCCAGATTATTTCACCTCTACAATCTACATTCATTTTACACCTCCATATTCTTCATGTGTTTCAACAATTAAACTCACATTTGTTTTCTGTTATTATTTCTCCTAAGCAATTTTTGGGAGAGACATATGAGACTGATACTGACTTCAAGTTTCAAGTTGACTTTTATTTCTAAAGCACATTTAAAAACAGCAACCAGGCTGATCAAAGTGCTGAACAGTATGGACAATAATATAAAAAATAAATATATAAAACCCGAGCAGTGACATACAGTACAAAAGCAACATCTCCTAACAATAAAACAAAACAGACAATGCATACAAGAGCAAAAGTTCATACTTAACCAAATGCCAAGTCGAAATAGTACGCCTTTAAAGAAGATTTAAAAGCTTGGACAGACTGAGCTGATCTGATATACGCAGGGAGGCCTTACAGAGCCGGGGGCATTGGCAAATGCTCGATTCCCCCTATGCTTAAGCCGTGCTCGCGGGGTGGATAGAAGACCCTGAGCCCCAGACCTCAGGGATCGTGTTGGAGTGTAGGGATGGAGAAGCTCGGACAAATAACTCGGTGCCAGATTATGTAGTGCTTTAAAAACAAAGTAAAATTTTAAATTCAATCCTAAAATGGATAGGTAGCCAATGTAATGATTTTAAGATTGGAGTCACATGGTCTTACTTTCGTTTCCCTGTGAATGAATGAAATGTCTATGAAATATACGTCTATGAATGAAATACATCTAAAACAAACGATAATATTCCTTTTAGCCGTGTCATATGACCCCTTTAATATTAAATAACATTTTAAAATATTAAACTTCAATATTATGACATAAAATACTGTATTATATACAGTATATGATATAAAGATACTGTATGTAGTATCACATACATAAATAGTGTGAACTAAAATGCATGTGTTATCCTAAATCAAACGTTTACTTTACTCTTTATATATTTAAGGATTCATGCTTCACACATCTTGTGCATATGACAAATACGCTTGAAATTGGAGAAATGTGAAGCTATGATGTTATGGGTGATTGTTAAGTTGCTAAAAACATATTGTAACTTCCAAAACTTCATTTACAGCCGAAGAGCCTAAAATAAAATGTGAAAAGTTGTTCTGAACATCAAGTGCTGCCAGAGAAAGCGGTGAAGATGCTCTTTCTAAACCTTTAAACAACAAAAAACTTCTGAAACTCCTGATGAAACTCAAACACAACCGCTTCTCTTGAATGAGAGTTTTTATAGTAGTGAAATAGAAATATTATGCCGTTGACCTCTGAGACACTGCTGTTAGATGCCTGTGTGTGTGTGTGTGTGTGTGTGTGTGTGTGTGTGTGTGTGTGTGTGTGTGTGTGTGTGTGTGTTGACCCACGTCCAACATCACTGCTGTTCTTGTGTTTTAGTCACATGATCACATCGGTCTCGCTCTAACACCCTCCTCTATTTGATTTAATCACACTGATTTATTCTGTTTTAATTTGTGCTTGAAATGTATACGGTGAAGACACAAACCATTGAAGAGACCATTTTTGTAGATTTGTTCAAACATTATACAGATACGATACTGTGATATAAATGACAAAAATATTCTTATGTAGACTAGAAGATTATTTTCTGATGTGTTTCAGGAGACATTGTTTTGATTGTTTTTGTGTTTCACTTTTCTATTAACTTCTGCTCCATATGGACATCTTAAAACTGCCTTCTTACATACAGTTCAGTACATGAAAAGGACTTTATCTATCCTGAGATGAAGTTCAGGTATCATTGTGAGCAGAAAATATTGTAGACATGGCTCATGGTTCATTCAGATCAACAGAAAGACGCACATTTGTGTTTATGCATTTAAGTCATATTCTTTCTATACATGCGTCTAAGGGAGTTGAATAATTCAGTGTTTAATAGTTTAGTTATTTATAACAGGCTTCGATCTTACATTAGGATTTCGCATTTAGCCGTTATTTTTCACAATTTACAATCTAATCCTGTGTAGTCATTATAGAACACACGGGATTTGACTTGAACCGTCTCCTCTGTTTAAAGTGTCTCGGGTCTAAAAGCGTGACAGTGTTTCTTTATTTAAGCTCACTGCATGGACTGCTTCAAATCACGGTTGACCGACTCTAATCTGTGTCACGGTCGACAGCTACAAACCAGGTTCAAACAGTCATTCATACAGATTTTCATAGCTGCTCAAAACTCAACATCAGCAATGTATGTGATATCTGATACATGACCACAATGTGTTTCAGAAGAGTCATCAGATGATGCTGTTGTCTGCAGTGGTGTAAATCTGTGGTATTTGTGGTTCCTCCTCCTTCAGTACTGATAGAAACTGATGTTAGGTGTTTTTTTCTGTGTATGTCCTTATGTCCCTATATGTAACACCGTGGTCCTGAGAGACACGACATTTCTTTTGACTGTATGTTCTCTCATGTAGCGGCACGACAATAAAAGCTCACTTGACTTGACTTGATATATACACATGTTCAGTCTGTTCAGATTACCTGGATGAGCTACATTTATCATCAGGTGCTGTTAACAAGAGCATGCGGTGTAGAACACCGTATCCCACAATGCAACGCCCACAGCTTGACATTCTGTGATGAATGGAAACTGAGATTTTACAACTGTGACCTCTTACTTTCATCCACTGCCAAAGTTCAGTTTTTAACCATTTAACTCCAACATTATAACCAGACACCACTGACCAACTAAAGAGTTTACTAGAGACTTTACAGAACCATGCAATACTATACTATATCATACTACACTAGACAATACATACTATAATTTACTATACTGTGCTATACAATACTATACCATACTACACAGCATACAAGCCATACAATCCTTTATCATATAATGTACTGTACTGTACCATGCTATAATGTGCTATGCTATACCATCCTATACTGTATGAAACAATTCCATTTTATACTATACTGTATCATACTGTACTATATACTATACTATACAGATACAATTATATTCTATACTATACTGTACAGTGCTATACAATACAGTGCATACTATACTATACTGTGCTGTGCTGTGCT